>NC_091632.1:16266635-16514135 GCF_027580195.1 Bos mutus
TTATCTGTAGGAGCTCTGTGCAGAGGCCAGCATATAGAAATAAATGGAGATCCAGTCCTTGGCACAAGTGGAGTCATATTTGCAAAACTGTACAACCCAATTGAATTAGGGGAATTACGATTCTGTTATAGAGCCGCAGACTGGGCCAAGAAGATCCCGTTATTAATAAATAGTTAATTTTGAATTTTTAAAATCCCAGCCTTTCCCAGATTCCAACCAGCTACCTATGTCAAAGGTTATATCAAAAACCATAAGCTGGAAAAAAAGGGGGATGACAACTAGAGCTTGAGAGCTGGCATTCAGGGGAGGGATGTTGTTGAAAGAGACAGGGAGATAGCAAAAGACACTGAGAAAGAGAAGACAGAGAACATGATGATCTAGTGTTCTAGGTAACAGCAAGGAGGTCATTTGTGGCCTTTACCAGAGCAGTTTAAATAGAGAAGGTTGAAGGCAGATTGTTAGGAGTCAAGTAATGGTGAATGAGTAAAAGGAAAAGGTCAGTGTAGGCCACTCTATCCAAAGGGCCCTATAGATAGAGCTTCCTTCAAATGCTAGGAAGATGGAGCTTCTGAAGGTGGAAACTCAAGGGATTAAAGAGGTAATTCATAAACCAAAATTCTAGGTGATGAGATCCAGAAGACGGGCACATGGCTCATCCTTGGATGGAAGGAGGAATCATTACAGTCTGGGAAGGGAGACTAGGAAAAGTGGGATAGGGGTGGGAAATGTAGGGAGATCATGTCAATTGCCCTCACTCTTTTGCTATGAAATTGGAAGCGATGTAATCTATGAAGAGGTTGGTAAAAGAAACTGTTGATACTAAGGACATGTGATGGAATCGTTGACTGGTACTGAGGGGCAGCTGAGACTGGAGACCAAACATCAGATGTGGCCCTGTAGCATGGTCGATTTACTTCTCCTAAGGGACACTCACTAGCCTGGTTTCAAGAGTAGAAGAGGCAGATGTTTGATTGAGTCTTAGGGTGCTGACAAGCAGATGCAGCTAAAGGACACTTTAACAAGGGAACTGAGTGTATGTGATGCAAAGTCGCTTCGGTCATGTCCAACTCTTTGTGACCCCACGGACTATAGCCAGCCAGGCCTCTCTGTCTGTGGGATTCTCCAGGAAAGTAGACTGAAGTAGGGGGCCGTGCCTTCCTCCAGGGGATCTTCCTGACCCAGGGATCAAACTGGTGTCTCTTATGTCTCCTGCACTGGCAGGCAGGTCCTTTACCACTAGTGCCGCCTGGGAAACTGAGGATACGGGTGGGCATAAATGAAGAGGTGACCCCTCAGCATGACGGACTATTCAATGAGGAGGACTCAGAACTTTGGCTAAATGGAAAATGAACCATTTTTGTGTTGTGTTTCCATTTATCATCTTGCTATATTAACACAGTTCCATCAGCTGCTGGAAAAAGCTCTGGCCAGCTAGCCAAAAATTCAGAACCGCCCTTTTCCAGAAGTGCCTAACCAGGAGACTTCAGACGTGATGGGTGAGACTCATTCAGTGGTTTAATTCAATAAAGGTTTATTTCTTGCTCGTGCAAAATTCACTGGGGTTGTGTGATGGTGGGGTAACTAGGATTAGTAGTTACTCCTGTCTTCAGGCTCTGACATCTCACCGTTTAGCTTCTAAAAGGGCTGAAAGGATGGAGTGGGCATACTGATTATTGGTACCTCATAGAAGCAGTACAACACTTTGGTCACACTCCCATGAACAAACTCATCCCAGATCCCAATCCAGCTGAAAAGACAACTAGAAATGAAAGAGAACACGCACAGATGTTCAGAGAGCATCAAGCATAGCTGTTAAAAAGCGTCAACAACCAAGGATCCCATAGACGTTACCTGCACTTAGTGAATTTCAGGGAGCATGACTCCTGACGTGGGGAGAAAGACCCAGAAAGTGAGAAGGGGAACATGCCTTGGGGCTGACTGTGTGCACACGGGCACCAGACCAAGCAGCTGAAAAGTGGAAAGACAAGCCAAACTGTGATTCTGAAATTAAGTACCGTGTAGAGAAACGGAGGCAAAAAGGAGAATGGAGAGGAGGAGGAGGAAAAAGAAAATACAAAGCAGCAGAAGAGAAAAAAAAACCAATAGGTCATTTGGTGAAGCTCAAATGTGGCCGTAATCATTCTCGCCTCAAAATGTGGTCCAACTAGCGTCTGACCACAGGAAATGGAAGCACCAATAAAGGTAAGGCACAGTAGGAATGGGTCGAGACTTTCAGCCCTGCAGTCCACGTGAGACACAGTCGGGCGAGGAAGAAGTTGGAGGGACAAACGTTGTCAGCTAAGCTGCCCTCTCCAGGATGGACCCGGCTTCCTGGGTCTTCTCCGGCTTCCTGTCTGGCTTGCTCTAACTCACCCTCTCAAAAGCCCTGGGTATTTATTGTAATTATTTAAAATGTCTTCGAGACCCAGAGACACTGGCCGGCCATATCCAGCACTGGCCCCCCTCTTGCTGGGAGTGTGCTATTTCTTTTTAATTTGCTCACTCAGTCCTGAATAACTTTTCAGAGGGCTCCAGACACCGCAGTGTGACAGCTAAACCAAGGCGCATCGGATGCGATGGAATCGCTCTACAAGCAACCTTGCCAAAGGCCCTTTTCGATGCACAAAGCTGGCTCTATCTTTGTATATTGAGGGAGCTAAATCAATGTTAAATGCTTGGCTCTTTTCACAGGACAATGACCAGGACCTAAGCTGCGTCCTTCCTTTTTGATTGACACTTGAAACGCAGCGCGGGAATCAGCCAGAGGCGCTGCTACAAGCCGAACCCTCTGCTGGGATAACCACTGGTGACATCTGCAGAAAGACCGACAAAAGGCAGTTGAAAGCTGTGTTTGTTGCTTTCCCCCTCAGATCTCCGGGCTTTCATGGAGCTCCTTACTTGCTTTAATATTATGATTCAGCACCTGGCTTTTTTGAACCTTGCTTTAAACTTCAAAAGGCGAGGTGGTATTAACAAACATGAAACGAAAAAGTGGCGGTAGTTTGATTTACTGTTGTCGTCTTATCAAGGGGTTTTTTTGTCACCAGCTGCCACTTTCTGTCATCTTTGGAACCATTATCATTTCTCTAAAATCTAAAAGACTCCACTTAATAACAGCTTTGAATACAGGCAGGATCAGTAACATACACAGTTCTGGGGATGACAGGACCGTCAAATGAAAAGAAAGATGCTAAAAAAAAAAAAAAAACCACAAAAACCCAAACCACACAAATAAGAGCCGTAGTACTTTCTAGTGACCTTGATTTCAGAATTAAACAAATCAAATCCAGTTCTATTGTTCCTTTTGAATCCCATTGTCAAGTTTCCTTGAGAAGTTCCTTTTTGTTGTTAGGGTTAGTGGAGAAGGGAAAAATACAAAACAAAACCTCAGGCCACAACAAGGCTTTGCTACTTTGGGGAGAAGAGGAAGCTCTGCTATCATGAAAGGGCTGTCTGACCTCGACCAGTAACATGGCTCAGCTAATTACCAGCTCACTTTCACTGACTTTCTAATACTTCAGGCACCCACTTGATACTCACAGCAGGACCAATCTTGCAGACTGACCAGGGAGGAGGTCACTTCACATCCTGCTCTTTCCTGAGGATGGACAGCTCTGAGTGGTCCAGCTGAACCCTCAGGACTTCGCGGGATCCTGTTTCGGTGTGAAAGCTGGGTTACCCAGAGTAAGCCCACTGATTAATCCTCCTGAGGTTCTGCTTGGAACCTCAGAGACGTGAAATCAGTCCGAGCCACAGGGGGCCTTCAGATCATCCAGTCCAGTGGTTTGGATTCTTCCGAGAAATTTTGTAAAAATGTGGATGCCTCCCTGAGCATCCTTCTCATGTCAACTGAATCCAGAATGCAAAAAAAAAAAAGTTCTCTGGTTGATTCTGATTTCCAAAGAGAATGGAAAATCAGCCTTTACAGAGGAGGCGTCTGAGACTCGGAGGACTTAAATCAGTTGTCTAAGGCTGCACAGCAAGTCTGTGGCAGAGCCTGGCTGAGACAGGGCGCTGGGAGCCCTCTGGGGCAGACCCCTCACTGAAACCTGAACCCTGAGAACGGGGTGGTGCTGCTCCACAGGGAGGGGCTGAGCATCACCTTCCCAGGATGTAAGTGACAGTCACACAGACTCCTGCTTCCCCGTCATTCTCCTTTGCCCATCCTAAGTCAACACGACTCTTCATGGACTTTCTGATCCCATTAGCAATGGGTTTCTCTCCTCCTTCTTCCCTCCATCCTTAGGGCCTCGAGATCCTGTTTGTGGGGGAAATCATTGCTCATCCCTGACACATGTTGTGGAAGTGAAAAATACGAGAAAGGTGAAGTTGTTCATTTAGATGTTCAAGTGCAAAACCTTTCATGTGTGGCTAGATCGGGTATGCCACCTTCCTGAAACCAGTCAAATACATTTGGCCATCTGTTTCTCTTTTATGATTTAGTAGTTCCTAACTTGCTACTTTATTATGTATGTATTGTCAGTTGTAGCATCAAAAATCCCATGCATTATATCGTTCTTTTGACAAAGGCAGTTATGTCAAATTAGACATATAGATGATTATCAAATAGCCTGGGGTCTTGACCCAGGGAACCTAAGTGGTCTGTCTCCAGTTGGAAAAAGGGAGTGTCTCCTGAAAACCCCCAGACTGTCAACATAAAAAAACGCAGGGGAGGCAGTCTGCAAATGAAGGCGAGTATCTCTGGAGTTGTCAGTGTTTCTGTTTCTGAAATACGGGGCCTATGAAAACTCTATGAAATAGGAAAATAAACCCCAAACAAAACCATGAACTCTTCTAGCTGTGCAGATCAGGACTACTTTGATGATACAAAGGAATGTAGAGATAGAAGATAAATTTATCTCCATGCCAGTGCTGAGCAAGTGGTAACAGTGGCCAGATGGGCTGGAGTCAGAAAGATTCTGTGTTTGGTCCTAAAGTTTTCATGAGTGATTAGCCATGTCTGCCATGGCTGGTAACTTCAAGACATAGGAGGGTGGCTAAGACAAGTTTTGGAATCATCCATGAGTTTACAGTGAGTTTGGATAAATTGCTTAGATTTAGTATTCTAATCTGGAAAATGGGCATAATACCTCATTCTGTCTTTTGAGAGTTGAATGGCATGATAAAGGTAATGCCATATGTATCAGGTGCCAAATAAAGTTGAAGTTTTTCTTCTTACTGTGAAGGGAACAAACCCTGCATTTTGGTCTCTATGGAATTCTTATGGAGAGGTAACCCACGTAGTTGGGATCATTCTCTAAGCAATGAGACCAAAGAACTCTGAGCCATGAAAGTATTTGTACCCTTTACTTCACTTTAGTCCAACAATTAATGGAGGAAGAAAGGAAGGGAAGGGACGAGAAGGAAGGAAGAAAGGAGAGTAGGAGTGAGGCAGGGTGGGGGAAGACAAAATGATTCGACAATAAAATAGAAGATTGGCAGAGATAGCAAGGAGTTGGTGGGAAAGATTAAAACTAGGACAAAGTATCAGAAATTCTGAAGCATAAAAAGGTCTATTTTTGAATGTTTGTTATTTTGTTTTTTTGTTTTTCCATAGTACCGGCTATGTCAAATCTTATAACAAAATTGTTCTCTTTTGGATAAAAAGATGACTTTTCTCTCCCCTTGCACCAAACCACACCTCATAGTTATTCCCCTCTGTTAATACGTAGTTCCTTATCTCCAAGCTTCACACTGTTAAAGGGACAACCTGGAAATGAAATTCTGTTACAGTACAGTGAGTAGAGAGCCTCTCACTAGGACTCAGAAGATACAGACATCATCTCCCTCTCTGCCACTCTGGCCAGGAGTCCTTGGACAAAATCAGGCAGGCAGTCTGAGGCTCCATTTCTTCTTTTATCATGTGGGAATAAGAAACATCACTTGCTAACCTTATTTTTTTTTTAATTTTTATTTATTTACTTATGGCTGTGCTGAGTCTTTGTTGCTAGGCAGGCTTTCTCTAGTCTCAGCGAGTGGAGGCTGCTCTCTAGTTGCGGTGCATGGGCTTCTCATTGCAATGGCCTCTCCTGTTGCAGAGCATGGGCTCCAGGGTGTGTGCGGGCTTCAGTATTTGCAGCACGCAGGCACAGTAGTTACGGCTCCTGGGCTCCAGAGCACAAGGTCAGAAGTTGGGGCACATACAGCCTAGTTGCCCCGAGGCATGTGGATCTTCCTGGAAATTGAACCCACGTATCCCGCACTGGTAGGCAGATTCTTTACCATTGAGCCACCAGGGAAGCCTACTTGCTAACTTTAAAAGGTTATTTTGAGGAGGGTAAGGAGGTAGCAACACACACGAAATACCTTTGACAACTGTATATTTGGCACACATGTAAAGGGGTGATGATGCTACTCCAGTCTTTACATACATTTATCCACCTTCTTCTTCATTGTCTCCATGCTCCTCTCTCCCACGTAAATACCTCCCAATTCTTCCTTCTTAGTGACTGGAATTTTAATTGGACTTAGTGATTCATTCTTTTGAATAACCAGTTAGCATCCTCAGACTTCCTTTCAAACAAACTTATAGTCTTATAGGAAGTGAGACATATACTTAGAATTAGGCTAGACAGGATTTCTTGAGAAACCAGAATGAAGAAGCCAGGATGCAGGATGGGGAGAAAAGAGAGTGAAAATGGGTTTGGCACAAATACTGAGGGGCAGACTGACACAGGCTGCTGCCCGGCTCCACCACTCACTAGCTGCGTGCACTATGGCGAGTTACTCCAAGTCTGTTCACTTGTGTTTCCTCACCTGCTTATGCATTCATTTGTATTATTGTCCACTCTGTGTCAGGCCCTCTCCTAGGTAATTAGAGCATCAGATTCTTTACTTATGAAGCTTACTTTCTACCAAGGAAGATAGAATATAAACCAAGAAAACTGGTTAAAGTAAGCACTAAGAAAAACGAGTGAAAGCTAGCATAAAAATAGCTAAATCAGGATAAAGGGAGTATGAGAAGAGCAGGATAGGGCAGGAAAGGAAAGTTCTTTGAGGATGTAACATTTTCAGTTCAGTTCAGTTCAGTCACTCAGTCCTGTCTGACTCTTTGCTACCCCATGGACTGTAAGCACGCCAGGCTTACCTGTCCATCACCAACTCCTGGAGCTTGCTCAAACTCATGTCCATCCAGTCGGTGATGCCATCCAACCATTTCATCCTCTGTCGTCCCCTTCTCCTCCTGCCCTCAGTCTTTCCCAGCAACAGGGTCTTTTCCAATGAGTCAGTTCTTCACATCATTTTACCTAAATATTGATGAAGAAATGGCCTGAGCTAGGGGAAATTCTGAGAGAAAAAATGTTTAAAGGAGAAAAAATATCAATGCAAAGTCTTCCTTAAATTTAGAGAAAAAACATGGAGCTCCTAAGAAAGATTTGTGACAGATAGTAAAAGTGGACTTGGCAATACTTGTTGCTGGATTAAATGGGAGATGAGGGAAAGAGGAGTAAACTGACCCTGGGGAATTGATATGAGAGCAAAGTGAATGAGGAAGATGTAATTTGGTCAGGGAGGGGAGCAGATTCTGCTTTAGACATAATAGGTTTGTAAATTTTTTTTGGTAACATTTAGAAAATCTGATAAATGGAGATCATAACAGTATCCACCTACTGGTGTTTGAGATAATCATGGAAAGAGCCTAGAAGAGGATCTGATATGAAGCAAGTGCTTAATAAATTGTACTTACAGGGACTAATGAACACAAATGTCAAATCCAGTTGTGGGACAGAGTGGTCCTTGTCCAGTCAAGAAACTAGACAGTGACGACAGTGTAGAGTCCAGAGCACCCATAGATAGGAATCAAGTTTAGGAAGAAAAAGCAAGAGGGTGCTGCTGCTGCTGCTGCTGAGTCACTTCAGTCGTGTCCGACTCTGTGCCACCCCATAGACGGCAGCCCACCAGGCTCCCCCATCCCTGGGATTCTCCAGGCAAGAACACTGGAGTGGGTTGCCATTTCCTTCTCCAATGCATGAAAGTGAACAGTGAAAGGGAAGTCGATCAGTCAGGTCCGACCCTCAGTGACCCCATGGACTGCAGCCCACCAGGCTCCTCCGTCCATGGGATTTTCCAGGCAAGAGTACTGGAGTGGGGTGGCATTGCCTTCTCCGAAGAGGGTGCTAAAGACATTAAATTAGTCATAATTCTGCATTCAATCGACCCTGCATGGTATGGTGAAAAACAGAGGGACTGTTTATAAGGGTCTCCCCCAATCGGAATGGTCCATTCTGTAAAAAGACTGGTTTTTATTTTCTTCCTGAATTGAGTGATTTAATAGCATGTTAAGGATTTTGAAAACATTGCCTTGGCCCAGTAGGTAGAAATAAAGTGTAGTAACCATCAAACTTTCCTTTACTCAGTGCTACAGATGCAGCCTGGGAAATGTGCCTGAAATGCGCTAGAAACAAAATGCATTTTACTGAAAGGGTCTCTGTTCCTCTGTAGTATAGTCTATGCCAAAGATTTTATTTACCATCTAGGTCTATCAAACTAACAGCTTCAGTAACTACTGTTTACCATCTACTGAGATGAGTATCCAAGTCTCCTGAGTCAACTAGAAAGTTCTGCTAAACTTGGTCTACTTCCTACTGTGCATTTCTTCCAAGTTTGAAAATATCAAAGCCAACCAAAACCAGTGCCACAGAAATTCCATTCCTGCCCCGACTCCCTCCCCACACCCCTGTGCACGCACTTATCAGAGCCATGCAGCAGCTGTGATGGAAAAGACAACGACAGGAAACTTAGAGTTAATCGTGCCAAGTGGCTACAGATTCACGGGAGAGGGCAATTCTGGTCACTCGCCTGAGCTCACACAGACGGCCCAAGCTACAGACTCTCTTATGCTCCTAGATCTGACCCCCGAACCAATCTACTATGGAAATTTCTAAGTTGGTGAATACATGTCCATTGGTCTTTGTTCGACAATCGAAGTGCAAGTGTTTGAAAGAGAGATTTGTACATATCATCTCTAAAGCGTCTTCTTTCCATGAATAAGCATATAGACACACAGAGGAATTTCCTTTGGGAGGGGGTGGTAGATGTTAAAACTTATCTCAAATGACTTTTTGGACATGGAGGGGAAGAATGCAGCAGAGGTTGACCACACATCTCTATAGCAATCTGGGAGACTGAGACTCCACTGGTTTCTTTTGGGACAGTCATGTGGCCCTTACTATAGACCCACTGAGAAGGAGCCAAGGGGAGGGAGGTAAAAAAATCATGGAGAGAAAAATGTAGAATCAGTTGTACTAATTTACTTGAGAAAAGATTTGAATTTAGTCAGTAGCAATTGTAAATATTTTTTCCTTCCGTTCCACATCAAAGATTAATTATGTCTCTTTTCCTTTCTAGACTCTTAAGAGCCAAAAGGGGGAGAGACTGAAGACTGTTCAGTCATCCATCTCCAGGACCTAGGATAGTACCTGGCACATTCCAATCTGATGTGAAATATTTGTTAAATTAGTGAAAATGTTTGTGTGCATAAGCACAGCCTCTGAAAGAGTTTAGCATTAAAGAATGCTAGAGAAGTAAGTCTGAGCTGTTTCATGAACTGCCAGGTAACTCAGACTGAACCAAAAGCCATACGCCTGGGTTTAACAGCTATAATTCAGGAGATCCTTCTCAACTAGTGATGTACTTACTATATCACTAGTAACTATAGTAACTATATCACTAGCTGAGCGTGTAGTAGCTCTGCCAGTTCAGCCCTTCCTGTGCTGTGCTTAGTCTCCCAGTCATGTCCGACTCTTTGAGACCCCATGGTGTGTAGCTTGCAAGGCTCCTCTGTCCATGGGGATTCTCCAGGCAAGAATATTGGAGTGGGTTGCCATGCCCTCCTTCAGGGGATCTTCCCAACCCAAGGATCGAATCCAGGTCTCTCACATTGCAGGCGGGTTCTTTACTATCTGAGCCACCAGGGAAGCCCCAAAATACTGGAGTGGGTGGCCTGTCCCTTCTCCAGGGGATCTTCCTGACCCAGGAATTGAACTGGGGTTTCCTACATTGCAGACGGATTCTTTACCAGCTGAACTACCAGGGAAGCCCCTCAGTGTTTCCTAACTTTAGACACATTTGTTCATGAATAGAGGAAGCTTTAGCAAACCATCCTCACCCAGGTAGAGGGATGGAAACACTTCCTTCTGTCAGGTCATTTGATACTGCACTCTGACCGATTGCTGTGTTAAGACTATATCTACTAAAAAGTGACAAGAAAACCATGACAAAAAAATTGAGAAAAGAATTCCTGACTATGTTTTCACGCACGTCTCTAATGCCATCCACATTAGCCTCCCACACCATTTCCTACTGGAAACTTTTGAACAAGTCAAATTTGATAGGCCTTTGTTACTTGTGACTATGAAATGAAAGGGTCTTTTTTCAAGGTTAGAAAAAAAAAAGCATTTTCTCTTAAATTAATAGCTTTCAATTATCTGTAATGTGCAAGGAACTTGATGGTATGGATAATACAAGCATAAAAACCTAAAAGCTCTGGACTGGGTCCCTTGTTTGGACAGCCAGCCTCATCCCTTCCCCTTGGGATACAAAGCAAAGGAAAGGAAGAAAGTCTCTAAAAAGGGGTGAAGCAGTCCAGCATATCAAAGTCACCACAGCTAACTCACACAGCGGTCAACACACAAGTGGGTGATGGGGGCCAGATGGGGTGGGGCTGGGTGTGGTTGCAAACCACATTCCAAATTGGCTAATCGTGACTTCCTATTAGCTCTAACACTGGATCCTGAATATTTGCTTCAGCTTTTAATCCATCCCATGGTCGCTGGATCAGGTGAGTGATCTTTACCTTGACAGGGTATGTGATTAGTGGTTATCTATGACTTTCTCTCCATCATCATGAGTGAGCAAGGCTTAGGGAAGATGAGTAGAGGTCTGACAGAGAATACAAAGTTCTTTTCTTGAGGAATATGTAGTCAGAAAAGATATATGGCAAAACCAATACAATATTGTAAAGTTAAATAAAATCAAATTAAAAAAGAAAAGAAAAGAAAAGAACGTACTATTTTGAACCACAGGTACTTTCTGTGACAGGAAATGCTAAGTTTAAAAGAGTGGTTGGTGTAACCTCAGCTAAAAAGTAGAAGAAGCACACCGTGATGATTCTAAGAGGGAAAAAGAGAGAAGATGTGTTTTGCTATAGCATCCTCTATCTAGGGTTTATCCATGAAACACAAACACCCCACCACCCAGAGAGCAGAGCAGCTGCTGTGGAGATTGGCTTCTGAGTCACTTTCACTGAAGTGGAACTATTTGTTCAAGTTCAAAGGCAACAAAGACCTTGGCAGTCATCTGCCCTAGGAATGTCAAGACATAAGATGACATCAGTGGATACTGGTAAACCTGAGGAAGATTTTCTATTTGAAATAGGGAAGCTCTGGGGGTAAACTAAGCTTTGTTCCTTCTTTGAAATAATGGCTTCATCCAGGAGTGTCTCTGACCCACGACCCTTGGTGATGTATCACCCATCTAATTTAGCACATTGTGAACTCTCTAGAGAGAGAATGTGATTTTTGAAATAATTGTTGTTGTTTAGTCGCTTGGTCACGTCCGACTCTTTTGTGACCCTATGGATCATAGCCCACCAGGCTCCTCAGTCCATGGAATTCTCCAGGCAAGAATACTGGAGTAGGTAGCCTTTCCCTTCTCCAGGGGATCTTCCAGACCCAAGGGTCGAATTTGGGTCTCCTGAAATGTAGGCAGATTCTTTATTGTCTGAGCCATGAGGGAATGAAAACAAACTAGAAAAAATTAGGACCCCCTCAGTTGAAAAAGTTAAGACCTTGGAGAACCATGGTAGTAAATCTATAGAACATAAGGATCTTGCTTGCTTGCTTGCTAAGTCACTTCAGTCGTGTCCGACTCTGTGTGACCCCAAAGACAGCAGCCCACCAGGCTCCTCCGTCCCTGGGATTCTCCAGGCAAGAACACTGGAGTGGGTTGCCATTTCCTTCTCCAATGCATAAAAGTGAAAAGTGAAAGTGAAGTCGCTCAGTCAGGTCCGACTCCTCGCGACCCCATGGACTGCAGCCCACCAGGCTCCTCCGTCCACGGGATTTTCCAGGCAAGAGTACTGGAGTGGGGTGCCATCGCCTTCTCCACATAAAGATCTGGATAGGGTACTATCACACCTATTCAGTAATTCTAGGAAGACATAGTTATTGTCCCTCATGGAAGCATGAAGCAGCTTTTCCAGGACAGATAAAAAGAAATTGGCTAAATGAAAGCTAGAACCTGAAATTCCAAGAAATGATGTGGGCTGAAAATACAAAGGAAAAAGTTTTAAAAACTCCTCTTATAGAATCTTGTTTAAAAGGAAGCTTGAGTTGTCGGTCTTATGTTCTTCACCTGTAAGGGCAAGATCTTGAGCAGAAACATGGTATAGTCTTTGCTAACAAACTCATTGTATTCCAGACACCAACAAAACATTAATGTCAAAGGTTTGTATTAAATTTAGCAAATATTTGCATGTAGATCGCTCTGCTAGGTACTATTTCTAAAGACTCATTACTGTGTTCTGATGCAGAAATTTCTTCTATTCTTATGGGAATTTCAACAGGAAGCTGATCCACTCAGTATTCAAAAGCAGCAAGCTAGGAGATAGACGGGTAGAAAGGGGTCATTTTAGGCATTCCTACTGTCTTAATTTATCTGGAAATAACATGTTGATGTAGTATTTCACTTTTACAGATTGCTTTATGATTATTCCTTACTCCAGTTTTATCACATCTCTATCAGATTTGAAGGCAGATATGCAACCTCGTTAAACCTGTGAGGACTCAGACCAAGAATAATAGCTAGTTAAGCTCAAGGTCACCGAATGAATGAGTGGTCAAGTGAGGTCCAGCTCTCCACTTGCCCGTTGGTGTTACCTGCCTACCTCTGTTGGCCAACTCTGACTTTAGTATTTCCCCGTGCACAGGATCCAAGATGACTCTGCTTTCCAGTAACTGCGCTTAGTATGCCATGTTCTAGTGAAGTGCAGTGGCATTTTGATGAACCTATGAGATGCATTGAAGCCGTGAGAAACAGTTGAGAGATCACAGGCAAGATCACCTGTTTTGGCCACTAACTCTTCAATTCCCCAACACTGTGCCCCTGGCCCTCCCACCCTTTCCTCCTGCTCCGCCTCCCACGGTGCATCTCAAAGAACATTCACACATACAAAAGAGAATCACAGAGCCGTATGAAGAAGGCTCAGGCAAGTCCGAAACTCCAGGCTATGTCACCGTTTTGAACACGCACTTTTGATAGTCTCTCCAGTTTAATTGGAAGAGTGAGATTTAGAACCAAGCGAAGTCAGGTGAACATAGCCCTGGAGCTCAAAATGCGTATGGTCCTTCTCTCTATTTCTTCTCTTCCTGTCGGCCACTGTCACCTGGTCTATAGGCAGGCCAGCTCTCATCTCAGCTGGCCAGCTCTACCTGAAGTATATGGAAGTCTGACAAAAACCCGGGTTAAAGCTTCACATGCAAGTTTACCTTTCCGGGAACTCTCCCTTCTCTTTTTTAAATGGAGACATTTGTGTAAACCCAATCCTTCTTTCAAGTGGATGGAGATGCTGTGGACTCTTATTTAGAGTCCAAGAAAGACCTAACATTAAGTGGACTCGTAGATCTGGAAATTTTCTCTCCCAGAGTCACATGGGTGGCATAATTAAAATGGAATGTGAATGCACAGCACTCCTCAAGGAGAAAGAGACCAAGTCCAGATTTTAGTCTCGTAAAGCAATCCTTTTAACTTAAGGGTAGTCTGAAAAAAACAAAATTTGTATAGCATTTCAGAAGTTCATTTGGGACTGACTCACTCAAGGAAACCCCTTCCCCCTCCCCGACCACCACCGCCGCCTCCTTCTATGACAAAGGTCATCTGCTCCTTCCTGACTCAGGCACTCTTGCCATTTATTTGTGCCTCCTGGACAGACAGTCACCCCTTCTGTCTGATTAGGCAGCAGTCTCCCCATGATACCCTTAAGGGATTTGGTTGTCATCTTACGGAAGGGGAAAATAGCAAAAACAGTAGCACATCAGGAAACACGGTTTTCCCCAGAGAGCAGGTGGGAGTTAGAAAGGACCCTTTTCCCCATATCATCTCTCTCTCCTCTAAAAGATACCAATTCCCAATCTCTGCATCCAGAATTATAGGTTCAGTCGTGGTATTGGTGAGCCTTTTTGAATGGTTTGCCCAAGGTAGTAATTTTGTAATCCACCGTAGCTGAAGTAAGTATAGACCTGGGCCGACACAGCCTCCTTCCTTCTCCTCCATCCAGCCCCGCGTCCCCACTTAGGTGAAAAACTTTGCATATAAACAAACTCCTCTCAAAGACACCTCAACCTTGACATTTCTTTCTCCCTTTTCCAAACTTGCTTCCTTTTAAAACACCTCGCGCTCTGCCCTGCTCCCACATGAGGCCCAATTATCAGAATAATAATTAACAGGTTCTCATTATTTAGGATCAAACAATGCCCCCCTAATGAAGCCAAGAATAGCCAATGTGATCCCTTAAAACGGGGCGTGAGTTTTTCCTTACACCTTGGGGCGTCTAATCCACTGAAACCATTAGGCACCGAGCTGCCCATAACGGCCTGGATAACATTGAGTCAAGGACAGTTAATGGATGCCAGAGCACAGACCAAAGTGCTCCAAGCATGTCAGTCAAGACTAACCGGAGGCAAAAACATCAAAATGCAGGTTGGAGTTTTGACATTCCTGCAGGCTCTGAACGCCTCGCCAGTAAATTTTTAAAGTCAATATCCCCCTTATGCTCATGAACACTTTTCTGTCTGATGAGTAGGACTAATGTGGATCTGATTGAACTGTGACTAAAGTAGGACTTTAAAGGCAGCTTTGAATGTGTGGGGGGCGGAAAGGGTTTTTTTGTGTGTGTTTTGTATGTGTGTGTGTTTTCTTTCTTTCTCTTTTTTTTCCCCCCAGAAATGTCTGTGATAATAATGAAGACAGTGTACACAGATTATCACAGGCTGTGTCTTTCGACTTCAAGGTTATGTGATTAGAAAATTAGAAAAGCGACGAGATTAGAAAAACCACAGAACATTTTGAAAGAAAGCTTTTTTTTTTTTTTTACAAATTATCTGTGTGCTGGATTTACACAGAATCTGATAGATGGATCTTCTAATGTTTGGAAATGGATAAATGCAACAATGCAAATAGGAAGAACAGGCTTTGGAGCCTATTCCTGGCAGAAGTTCAAAACCCATATTAAGTATTCTAATTCGCTTAACGCCTGTTACTTAATTTTTTTTTTAATTGTCGTGTACAGACATAAAACAAAATATAGTCGTTTCATAAATATAAAGGCAAAACTATCAATGAAATTGCTGTTTCTCATCGGGCAAGACTTTCCCCCAGGTGTGGAATAAAACCTTCACCCTTCTGCCCTTTCTCTTCTCATAGTTACGAGCAATCATTAGAAAGACGCGTAGCAGGAAGTCCAAGCAGAGATGGGTTTGGGTGGGCATCCTACAGGTGGTAGTTCAGGTGTGATAGCAATTTTGGAACTCCAAGTCACTGCTTTACTTACCTTTCTTATGAGGGGGAAAATAAAATTTTCCTGTATGGAAATCCAAGCCAGTCTAAATAATAATTGCATTAAAAAAATCCTTTCCCCCACCTTTTTTACTTGTCTGATGACAATGGTGGATTTCTGAAATATATAAACAGATGGTTCTATCAGCACGAAGGTAGGCTGAGAGTGTCAGAGGCTAATAACCTGCGTCTGATGATACCTTTTCAGGGTCCTTTCAGCACCTAGAAGAGGGTACAGGATTGTTTTGCCTGAGGCAAATAGATTTAGAAGCTTGTAAAGCATCCATGTCCATATATAAAGGTATGTGCTCAATCGCTCAGTCGTATCTGAGCAATATGTGATCCCATGGGTGGTAGCCTGCCAGGCTCCTTTGTCCATGGAATTTTCCAGGCAAGAATACTGGAGTGGGTTGCCATTTTCTTCTCCAGGATGTAAAGGCTAAATCATAGTGAACTTTAACCTATTTAATTGAAAAGTCTGAGTAGGTAGCATGCTGATCCCCTTAGGAGTCAACTCCTTGTCACCTGATTGTGACCTCCCAGATGTTAAAATAGAAATAGGCCAGAAAGGCACTTCTGGATCAGATTTGGATCTTCCAGACCTCTGCTGGTGACGTCAGCAAGTTTGGGGAATGAAGGACATCACACTTAAAGTCTAGGGGTGCCCTTAAGCACACAAGTTGTCTTTAGCACCTGATTAAGAAAAAAAAGTTTTTTTAATCTATTACTTGGAGCATTATTTAAATTTTTGAAATTATTTTGCTATTCAGCTCAAACATGTGTATAAATATAGACATGACATGGAGATATTATAGGCTCAGTTCCAGACCACTGCAATAAAGCAATTATTGCAATAAAACAGTCACATAATTTGCTGGTTTCCCAGTATATATAAAAGTTATGTTTACACTATACTGTAGTTTATTAAGTGTGCAATAGCATTATGTCTAAAAAACAATTTACACTTTTTAATTCAAAAATAATTCATTGTTAAAAGTTGCAAAGCATCATCTGAGGCTTCAGAGAGTCAAAATCTTTTTGCTGCTGAGGGTCTTACCTTGATGTTGACGGCTGCTGACTGATCAGGGTGGTGGTTGCTGAAGGTTGGGGAGATTGCGGAAATTTCTTAAAATGAGACAGTTATGAAGTTTGCTGCATCAATTGACTCTTTCTTCCACAAATGATTTCTCTGTAGTATGAAATAGGGTGTGATAGCATTTTACCCACAATAGTGAGTGAAAGTTGCTGAGTCGTGTCCAACTCTGCAACCCCATGACTATACAGTCCCTGAAATTCTCCAGGCCAGAATACTGGAGTGGGTAGCCTTTCCCTTCTCCAGGGGATCTTCCCAATCCAGGGATCGAACCCCGGTCTTCCACATTGCAGGTGGATTCTTTACCAGCTGAGCCACAAGGGAAGCCCCAAGTATCCTGGAGTGGGTAGCCTATCCCTTCTCCAGGGGATCTACCTGACCCAGGAATCAAACTGGGTTCTCCTACATTGCAGGTGGATTCTTTACCAGCTGAGCCACAAGGGAAGCCCCAAGTATCCTGGAGTGGGTAGCCTATCCCTTCTCCAGGGGATCTACCTGACCCAGGAATCAAACTGGGTTCTCCTACATTGCAGGTGGATTCTTTACCAGCTGAGCTACCAGGGTATCCTGGTAGAACTACTTTCAAAATAGCAGTCAATCCTCTCCAACCCTGGCATTGCTTTATTATTTAAGTATATGTAATATTCCAAATCCTCTGTTGTCATTTCAGTGTCCTTCACAGCATCTTCACCAGGAGGAGATTCCATCTCAAGACACCACTTTCTTTGCTCATCCCTAAGAAACAACTCCTCATCCATTCAAGTTTTATCATGAGATTATAGCAATTCAGGCATATCTTCAGGCTCCACTTCTAATTCTAATTCTCTTGGTATTTTGACTATATCTGTAGTTCTTCCTTCAGCAAAGTCTTGAATCCCTCAAAGTCATCCATAAGAGTAGGAATCAACTCCCAAACTTCTGTTAGTGTTGATATTTTCACCTTTTCCTGTGAATCAGCAGTGTTCTTCATGGCATCTAGAAAGGTGAATCCTTTCCAGAAAGCTTTCAGTTGACTACAGAATGCACGTTGTATTAGCAAGCATGAAAACACTAATCTTGAACATTGCCATTTGAGCTTTTGGGTATCCAGATGCACGTGATAACAATCTGCCTGCAAGTGTAGGAGACGCAAGAGACACAGGTTCGATCCCCTGGAATAGGAAATGGCAACCCACTCCAGTAATCTTGCCTGGAAAATCCCATTGGCAGAGGAGCCTGGTGGGCTGCAGTCCACGGGGTCACAGTTAGTCAAACACGACTCAGTACACACACACACACAATATTTTCAAAGGCATCTTCTTCTCTGAGTGGTAGGTCTCAATAGCGTGCTTAAAGCATGTGGTAACAGAATGTAAACAGATATGTTGTCATCCGGGTTTCGTTGTTCCATTTATACAGCACAGGCAGAGCAGGTTTAGTATAATTCTTAAGGGCTCTAGCATTTTCAAAATGGTAAATGGTATTGGCTTCAGCTTCAAGTCACCAGCTACACAGTCCCTCACAAGAGAGGCAGCCTGTTCTGTGTAGCTATGAAGCCAGGCATTGACTTCTCTTTTCCAGCTGTTGAAGTCCTAGATGGCAGCTTCTTCTAATAGTAGGCTATTTCATTTATGTTGAAAATCTGTGGTTTAGGGTAACAGCCTTCATTAATGATCTTAGCCAGATCTTTTGGATAATTTGTTGGGCTTCTACATCAGCACTTGTTTCCCCACCTCGTACTTTTATGTCATGGAGACAGCTTCTTCCCTGAAACTTTATGAACCAGCCTCTGCTAGTTCAAACTCTTTTTTTCCCTGCAGCTTCTTCACATCTCTCACCATTCACAGAATTGCTGTAGATTAGTCTTTGGCTTAAGAGAATGTTGTGGCTGGTTTGATCCTCTATCCAGACCACTAGAGCTTTCTCCATATCAGCAATAAGGCTGTTTCACTTTATTTGTGTGTTCACTGAAGTAGCAATTTTAATTTCCTTCAAGAACTTTTTCTTTGCATTTGAAACTTGGCTAACTGTTTGGCACAAGAGGCCTGGCTTTCAGCTTCTCTTGGCTTTGACACTCCTTTCTCACTAAACTTAATCATTCCTAGTTTTTGATTTAAAGTGAGAGACATGTGATTCTTTCACTTGAACACTTAGAGGTCATTGTAGAGTTATTAATTGGCCGAATTTCAATATTGCTGTATCTCAGGGAATAGAAAGGCCTGAGAGGAAGGAGAGAGATGGGGGGATGACCCGTCACTGGAAAGGTCAGGACACACACTTTTATTGATTAAGCTCACTCTCTTTATGAGTTCAGTTCATGGCACCTCAAAACAATTAGTAGTAACATCAAAGATCACTGATTACAGATCACCATAACAAGTCTAACAATATTGAAAATTTTGAAATATTGCAAGGTTTACCAAAATGCAACACAGAGACACAAAGTGAGCAAAGGCACTGATAGACTTGCTCGACAGAGTTGCCACAAACCTTCAACTTGAAAAAACACAGTACCTGTGATGCACAATAAAGCAAAGCCCAGTAAAATGAGTTATGCTTGTGTATTAAGAAAGAATTGAGGCTGCGTCTGTATTCACTGGTATGTGTTTATCATCCTGGATTTAGACCTACGTGTTCTTGGTTTTTGAATGTTTAAGCCTCAGAACACAAGAAAGGCTGTTAAAGGATTACAAAGCAGTTGACTTTGTGGGTAAATATAGATGTTAATTTCATATTAGGCACCTAGCGCTCTCTGGAGAGAAGTCCTCTGCCAATCTAATGAATAAATAAAACACAAATAAAGCTTCACATTCAAGTCTGTATGCCCCAGGGAGATTAGTCTCTTGGAATTCAGTCATCAAGATGCCTGGAACTCTGTGCTGGGCCATCAAGGAGACCAGGCTGCGTGGGGGCCCAAATTCTCAGTGCCTTGCGGCAGCAAACCTGGCCCAAAGAAAGCAAATAATTAAGCAGGTCATTAGGAAGCTTATAAAAGTACGGATATGCAGCTACGCCCTGCCGTTAACTTCAAAAGGTGACCAAAAGGCAGAGATTCTTTGTAGCAAAGGAAAAAGCAATGGAAAAAGTGAAGTCTCATGACACCTAAGGGCTTACTCGGGTAGGAGTTCATCCCATAAACATGTGCTCTAGCCCAGGCAGACCAAGTGGCTTCCCCATTTGCTTGGTCTGTGCTCAGAGTCCACCCAGGCTGCCACTGAGGTCTGTTCTACTTCATAAGTAAAGCGGGGCTGGAGGAGGACAGGGCTTCCCGTAGGAGGCCAGCAGACCTGGGAGTCCCAGAGCTTGCCCTTTGGCCTTGGTGGGGGCAAAGCTGTGAAGTGTGTGCCTCTCTCTTTCCTTCCTTTAGGGCCTTTCCCACGTACATGCCTGGTGACCTCAGGTGCCCAGGGTCTTCTTGTTTGGGCAGGGGAAGAGAAACGATTAAACTCACTCACACTCAAATGTAAATGACCCCATCTTCTTTATCCATTCTTCTCTTTGATGTACATCTAGGCTGCTTCCTTGTCCTGCCTATTGTAAATAATGCTGCTATGAACATTGGGGGTGCACGTATCTTTTTGGATTATAGTTTCCTAGAAAGGTGGATGGACCTAGAGACTGTCATACAGAGTGAAGGAAGTCAGAAAGAGGAAAACAAATATCATTTGTTAATGCATATATGGGAATCTAGAAAAATGGTATAGCTGATCCTATTTACAAAGCAGAAATAGAGACACAGATGTGGAGAACAAATGTGTGGAAAGGGGGAAAGGGTCAGGTGGGAGTAATAGGGAGATTGGGATTGACATATATATACTATCGATACTGTGCATAAATTAGGTAACTATTGAGGATATACTGTATAGCTCAGGGAACTCTACTTAATGCACGGTGGTGATCTGAATGGGAAGGAAGTCCAAAAGGGAGGGGTTATATACGTATGGCTGATTCATGTTGCTGTGCAGTAGACACTAACACAACATTGTAAAGCAACTGTAATCCAACACAAACTGATTTTAAAAAAGCGAAAGTCATTTGTTACACGTGACTAGGGGAAAAAAAAAAGTAAATGAGCCATGTACCCTATTTAGGCTCACTCAAAATTTCCACAGTTCTCCAGAAAGAGGACAATATTTAATGATAGAATTTTAGGCACCACGGGCCTTATGTGGGGGATAATATTTTAGACTTAGAAGTCTGCTTTGGCTTGTCCCCACATCATGTTTCCCATTCAAGAAAGGTGAGGCCACGCGTCTCTGCCCTAACAGAATGCATACTCAGAGCTCCAGGTCAGTGAGGCCATTTCTGAGTTCCTTTATCGTGGGCTTAAAACAAATGCTTGCGGTTGGACTGGATCATATTGGTCCTGGGACATCCTCTTGTCCCTCTCAATTCTAATCTAAACCCATCTGGTTTGGAGATGGCGAAAAAGAGTGTGAAACGCCAATAAGAGTGAATTAATTTAGTTGAGGTAAAGCTACTCTCAGCGATCATTTGAGAAAATAATCAGAGTAGTTTCATTAATTCTTCCTTCTTCTCTGTCCGCCCTCCTGCCATCCACTGGAAATAGCATTTCATTGGGTACAGTTTTTCACTTTTAGAAGACCTGTGTTCCTTTACTAAATTTATTTATCTAGTAGAGCCCTGATGCGATGTAATTTTGAGGTAGGACAACACTGAGTTGGTGTAATTATTTCTTAATATTTAAAAGCTCCCTTGGTTAATGTGTTTTTGGGAACAAGCTGTTAAATCATTAGGGATGGTGTTTTGCAGCCTCTTACTAAGCAGCAGCTACCACTGACTTGAGCTGCTGGGCTTAAAGACCACCCCAGCCTCAACTCCCCATTAGCGTGCTGGTAATAGAATGGTCAGCACCTAATAGGTCAATTTACTAAAATTCTGCTTGACGGATGTAATCATAATTGCACATTTTTCTTTAAAAAAGAAAACGAAAGGAAGTTTTCTTGTCAAATTTTACGGTGTTCTCTAGGAACTGAGAGAAAGAGAGGAAACTTCTAGAAGGTAGAATCCACAGGTGACTTAAGAACTCCTCCAGGACTTCCCTGGTGGTCCAGTGGTTAAGAATCTGCCTGCGAAAGCAGGGGTCATGGATTTGATCCCTGGTCTGGGAAGATCCCACATGCCACGGGACAGCTAAGCCCGCAAGCCTCAACCACTGAGACCACGTGCTGCAAACACTGAAACCCAAGTGCCCTAGAGCCGGTACTGCGCAAGAGAAACCACTGCAATGAGAAGCCTGTGCACAGCAATGAAGACCCAGTACAGCCAAAAAGAGAAGAATCATTCAAAAAAAAATCTCCTTCAGCTGTGCTTATTTATCGCAAAGAAATAAATGATGGAGTTGACAGAAGTTTGAGATAGAACAGGACAAAAATGATCAGTTCTGGTTCCAGAGAGGAGAGAGGAGCTAAGTATGCTAGACACAGTGAGGGAAACTTTAGCTCTCTTTGAGGATGACTTTTCCTACAGACAGGCTTCCAACTGACACAAGGAGCTGCCCCTGTGATAGGGAATTCCATGTCATCAGTGGTGTTGAGAAGAGTTGAGAAGAATATAGCCCTTGTAGAAGAAATGTTCATATCGAATAGGAAGTTGGAATGGTTTACCTCTGATTTCCTTTCCAAAGCTGATGTTCCCTTAATTATTCTCTGATTCAATATGGAAATGGGGAAAATGGGAGCCATGGATTTAGATTGAGTTATTGGTGGAGTGTTATTCAGTTCAGTTCAGTTCAGTTGTTCAGTCGTGTCCGACTCTTTGCGACCCCATAAATCATAGCACACCAGGCCTCCCTGTCCATCACCAACTCCCCGAGTTCACTCAGACTCACGTCCATCGAGTCAGTGATGCCATCCAGCCATCTCATCCTCTGTCGTCCCCTTCTCCTCCTGCCCCCAATCCCTCCCAGCATCAGAGACTTTTCCAATGAGTCAACTCTTCGCATGTGGTGGCCAAAGTACTGGAGTTTCAGCTTTAGCATCATTCCCTCCAAAGAAATCCCAGGGCTGATCTCCTTCAGAATGGACTGGTTGGATCTCCTTGCAGTCCAAGGGACTCTTAAGAGTCTTCTCTAACACCACAGTTCACTTTCTGCCATAAGGGTGGTGTCATCTGCATATCTGAGGTTATTGATATTTCTCCTGGCAATCTTGATTCCAGCTTGTGCTTCTTCCAGCCCAGTGTTTCTCATGATGTACTCTGCATATGAGTTAAATAAGCAGGGTGACAACATACAGGCTTGACATACTCCTTTTCCTATTTGGAACCAGTCTGTTGTTCCATGTCCAGTTCTAACTGTTGCTTCCTGACCTGCATATAGGTTTCTCAAGAGGCAGGTCAGGTGCTCTGGTATTCCCATCTCTTTCAGAATTTTCCACAGTTTATTGTTATTAGTCTTTCTTAAAAGACAGGAAACCCTTTCATCTTTTCTTCTTTTAATCTGGGAGCAGCAAAACTACTGCAAAAATTCAGTACCTGTGCTGGGCAGAGGTGATTTCAACTTTTACTGAAGTCTTACTTGCTCAGCATCTTGTGATTAGAAGTGAACTAATGTTTTTTCAGACACATGAGAGTGGACTTCAGCTGATGGGGTGGGATGACTGTGAAACTCACACTGAAAGCCTCCTGAGAGAAGGCGGCAGTCTTGGCATGACTATTATGCCCCAAGGTGCTTCTTCCTCACAGACCTGGGGTCCCAGCAGCCTTGACTCCCACTCCCTTGTCCCGAGGAGCTGATGTGGGGTACAGACTTCTGCTTACTTGAATCTCTCTTCATCACCTGATTTTTCTCTTGAAATTGCTGTGATCTTGTCATCTTAGTGACATCTTACTGCAGTCCCATCTGCATGGGTCAGTGACAATGACATGATTCTGGTATTCTTTCAAGAGATCAAATTGTATCCAAGGGAGAAAGAAGGTAGCCTTACTCTTGAAGAAATATACACAACCTCATACATACGAAGCAAGTTTTAAAAATTTCAGTTTATTTTCCTTTTATCACATTTCAAATTCATAACTGTGATTCTGCTTCCTTTTCCATGTAATGTAAATAAAACCGTGATTAAATTTATGGCATGTATATATGTCATATATAGGATGGTATATATGTTACAAATTGAATATACATAAATACACAGGAAGAAAGTAAGAAGAAAGGATAAAACTCTCTTGAAATAAGTTGCATTGTTAGGGAGAAGGAAATGACACAAGCAGGTGGATAAAAACTGTATTTAGGGTTTTCAGAGCCCATCATTACATAAGATAGTCTTCTTTGAGCTGTGCTTTGGGAAGGGAGTGGACAACATGAAGAGAGGAAGGGACTGGTTAAAGATTAACTTGCAAAGACATTGTGTGTTAGAAAACAGGTAGGGAAGACAACTGCCCGCTAGATTAGATTGGTGGTGGCGGTTTAGTCACTAACTCATGTTTGACTCTTGCAACCCCATGGACTATAGCCTGCCAGGTTTCTCTGTCCATGGGATTTTCAAGGCAAAAAAACTGAAATGAGTTGTCATTTCCTTCTCCAGGGCATCTTCCCAATCCAAGGATCGAACCCACATCTCCTGCATTACAGGCAGATTCTTTACCACCGAGCCACCAGGGAAGCCCTCTAGATTTAATGACTTGTCCCAGATTCAGTTTTCAAACAAGGGCAAGATACGTGAATGTAAGAATTGCAACATGTATTCAACCACTTTGGTGATAGTACTTCCAGTTGTTTTATTAGTCGGCACCATGCCACAAACTGGGAATTTGAATACAGGACAAGTAATGGTGATTCTTTAGCTATGAAGGAGGTATGCCTCTCTAATGCATTCTAAGAAACATAAAAAGCAAATGATCGGGAGAGACAAGTTGTGTACCAACTGTAGTGGGGAAGGACCTAAGAAATTGAATACACCAGCCATGAGGCAAGGAAATGCCAAATTAATTTAACTGCTGCCATTTTATGTATTCTTAAGTCATCTCCTACTGGAAAAAGCAAATCCAATGAACTTAGAAAAGGAGTGTTTAGAAATTCAATCTGTTGTTGCTGCTTTATGAAGCTAAACATAAATGATTTTTATTTTTTTTTATTTTGCGCCAATCATCACAGCCTACATAAATGATTTTTAAACTGTTTACTGCTAGAGATTTTCTGTACCAGTAAGACTTCCAATAGATTGATAATAGAAAATGAACTTGATTTTCTTTGTAGAGATACACCTTTGGCTACCAGGGAAAATGTGGGTATGTGTGCCATCTTCCCAGCTGGGAGAGCTGTATCTCATTTTTATGGCATGGATTTTTGTGTTTAGGGAATATCATTTGATGCTTTGGGGATGCAAATCTTTATACTAGTGTTAAAGGCGGCAACTAGGATTTATCCAGGACATTGTTTAAGTTGGCTTCTCTTTGCCCTTCTTCATCTAAACTCTTCGCATTTCCAAAGGCACTAGGAAACTATAACAAACCACTTTTAACCTTCCTATGTTTTCATGGAAAACAGCATCTGACAGAGAATAAGCACTAATAAAGTAAGTATAATTTGGCAAGAACCTGGGGTTCATTCGTTAACTTTCTTTTCCCTGTTGATGCCCACCTACATTCTTTTCTAAAATATTTATTTATTTCTTCATTTGACTGTACCAGGTCTTAGTTGCAGCACGTGGGATCTAGTTCCCTGACCAGGGATTGAACTTGGGGCCCCTGAATTGGGAGCCTGGAGTCTTAGCCACTGGACCACCAGGAATGTCCCGCACCTCCATTCTTTATTTGGGAAGTGGGTCCTCCTTGTCTGAAATCTAGATCTACACAAAGACAGAACTTCCATGGAATCTTGAGTATTGAGCTCTTATTTTATCAGGAACTCTAGGAGAATAATTCTTATGGAAAGTGGTATTTTATGTCCCATTGCTTGCATCCTCCCCCCCAACCCCCCTACCCCCACCCTCTTTTCCTCTGTTTCTGCCTATCTAGGTATGAATCCTGTTGTTGGATTTCTGGTTGAATTTGACACCTAATAGTCATAACTGATTGCATTCAGTTAGCACCCATTATATTCTTCAGTTACTGTCTGTTTAGACATGAGTTTATTGATCTGGTGAGATCTTATTCTTCAGAAACATAAACGCCATGTCATTTAATTTGGCCTCACTACTGTCTCTAAGCATCACAGGAGAGGCATTTAAAGAAGCGGTGTATGGAGGGGGAAAGGCTATCTCTCTTTCTAAGAAGAAGGGGAAGAAATCGGGTTAAGCTTTGATCACTATCATCTAACCTTTGGACTTTTATTAAAACTGTTTGACACAGTCGTGCTGGCAGATAGAGTAGGAAGATAAATGGGCCTGTGTGAATAGCTTTAATATCAACCGTGGATATGAGACATGGCAGGTTATTTCATCCAGGAAATGTTCACGTCCTACAAGATTTGC
This sequence comes from Bos mutus, assembly GCF_027580195.1. Classification (NCBI taxonomy): domain Eukaryota; kingdom Metazoa; phylum Chordata; class Mammalia; order Artiodactyla; family Bovidae; genus Bos; species Bos mutus. The sequence goes on from NC_091632.1 coordinate 16,292,694, forward strand.
AGGTTACTATTAGTGATCCTTTCGGGCTCAGGGGGCCAAAAGGTGAACGTGATTGAGGTACCTTTTGCCATGAATATTTCACAACTTGGGTATCCTTTTTTCACTTGGGGCTGTGCTGACTGAGGCCTTCTTCAGGATGAGTCCTCAGCTGACTGATGAATACAAAACGCCTCTCTGAACAAAAGGCATTCAAGATTCGCTGAAGACAAGACAACCTACTTTGGTTTCTGTGTCTGGTACCGGGGTATCAGCGGAGATAAAACACTGAGTGACAGGGAAGCGAAATACAGAATAACACGATCTATTGTTCTCCCATTGACTGTAACGATAATGGGAAAGTTAGCAAGTCACCGTAATGTCATGGACCGCTGTGAACTTGGGAGAGCGCAAGGATCAGAAAGTAACATGAAACAAGGAGGGAAACGGAGATAATATTGGGTTACTGAACATTCTCAAATTGTACTGAAACGCATCCCGTCCCTTTGGAGGGGGCATGTTTTTGACAAGGAAGACAATGGGAAGAAACTGGCGGCTGTAACAATATCACCATTTTCTTTTGCGGTGGGCCGTAATGTGAACTTCTTAGAAGACACCTTCTTTCACCACGGCTTTGTTGTTTGGTCTATTGAGGAGCCCAGAGACCAAAGTCGCTGCCTTGTTCCGGGACTGTCTAAAACCAAGGAGCCTGGTTCTCCCAGCCAATGACAGCTGCTTTGTTGTGAATGACAGAGTCGATTTGCAGCCAGGGGCAGAGGAAAGGAATTGAGAGGGAATGAGAGAAGCAAAGACAGGGAACAGGCAGGGGGAGGAATGTGGCGCATACAGGACAAACTGTAGGAAGGAAAAAATTAGGAACGAGAAAAGAAATTTTCTTGGTAAGCGGTGATGGGGTAGGAGTTAAAGAGTATGGCTTTACATTCCAGGGTCTGAACAAGTTCCCCTCAAATGAAATAAAACAACAGCAAGAACAGAATCGCTTTTGGAGTGATTTTGTTGGAACCAGAAATCTACCCTTGGATTAACTATTTTCTGGGAGAAATTCAGCTAATACTTGGTAATTTTTTAAAAATCTGTGACATTCTCTCACTAAAGCATCCTTGCTAAGCACATACCATGGAGAAAATATCTACTTATCCTGAGTCTTGATTTAAGGTCTACTTATAACTAACAATAGTGCTGATGAAGGGTATGGACTCTTTTCGTGCAGGAAAATAAGTATAAATATACAGATACAAAATTTTGCATGCCAACTCAGTGGGTTCACGTGCTCCTGAAGCCCATTCCTAAATCTCTCCGAATTCTACAGACATAGGTTAAGAATTGCTACTTTAGAGTATCTAACAAAGAGCTTACATAGAGTAGATGATCAATAAAGTCTCACTATTCCCAATTAGCCTGTTAAGTGAAGTGAAAGGTGCTCCGCTGTGTCTGACTCTTTGTGAACCCATGGACTATTATATAGTCCATGGGATTTTCTAGGCCAGAATACTAGAGTGGGTAGCCTTTCCCTTCTCCAGGGATCTTCCCAACCCAGGGATCAAACCCAGGTCTCCGCACTGCAAGCAGATTTTTAACCAACTGAGCCACAAGGGAAGCCCATAATTATTAAATTAGGCAAGTGTTCTAGTAAACTGAATATTTTAGTTGGCCAAAGTTTACCATATATGCCTTCAAAATAACTGATTTTCAAGGAATTAGAGATAAGTACAATAATTTTCATATCAAAAGTATACTCATTGCCTTGTTATCTCTTGTGCTTTTTGGTTTTTGATGATTAACTAATATGGGCTTTTCAGGTGGCACAGTGGTAAAGAATCCATCTGCCAATGCAGGAGACACGAGTTCTCTCCCTGGGTCTGGAAGTTCCCCTGGAGGAGCAAATGGCAGCCCACTCCAGTATCCTTGCCTGGAAAATTCCATGGACAGATGATCCTGGTGGGCTATAGTCCATGGGGTTGCAAAGAGTCAGATAAGACTATGCACACATGCTGTACATAGAGAGGATGAATAAGATGGATCTGAATCCAATGTTAGGGCTTTTCCAATGGCTCAGCAGGTAAAGAATCTGCCTGCAATGCAAGAGATCCAGGAGATGCAGGTTCGATCCCTGGGTCAGGAATATCCCTTGAAGGAGGAAACAGCAACCCACTCAACTTTCTTGCCTAGGAAATCCCATGGACAGAGGAGCCTCACGAGCTACAGTCCAAAGGGTTGGACATGACTGAGCGACTAAACAAGCAATTCAATATTACCCTAATACATTCTCTAGAAGTAGTTTTTCTTAATTAATTCTACTTATCAGTGTTTTCCCTTACCTTTTTAATCTCTCTTAGTAAAAATGGAGTAGAGAGTAGCTTTGAATTTTAGCTTCTAGCTAATATAAGTATCGGAGAAGGCAATGGCACCCCACTTCAGTACTCTTGCCTGGAAAATCCCATGGACAGAGGAGCCTGGTGGGCTGCAGTCCATGGGGTCGCTAAGAGTTGGACACGACTGAGTGACTTCACTTTCACTTTTCACTTTTCACTTTCATGCATTGGAGAAGGAAATGGCAACCCACTCCAGTGTTCTTGCCTGGAGAATCCCAGGGACGGGGGAGCCTGGTGGGCTGCTGTCTATGGGGTCGCACAGAGTCGGACATGACTGAAGCGACTTAGCAAAAGCAATGTAAGTTTTGGTTTAAGAAGGGTGTAAATATATCACAAACTGCCTCTCTCCTCCCCTCCATGAATAGCAACCCTTCCATCCTCCACCCTCACCATTAGATCTCTTACCATTGGAACTGAGAGACATTGGAGGGCCTGACTGTTTAATGATCAAGATAACTTGGAAGTAGGCAGGTTGCTTCCTAGAGAGTTAACTGTGGCACGGAATGAGTATGAAGCACGGCTGAGAAGGAGAATGTCTGAACTAGCAAAACAATAGTGCAAGCTGACCTCAAGGAATCAGTAAGATGTGTCAGTAATCCAGGGAGGAGGACTCATTCCTGGGGACACCAGGAACACATAGAAAAAAGAATTTAGACAAGACAGAGAGAGAAGTGTCAGAACTAATCATATTATAAGAGTATCACTCTTATTCCTCACTGCATGCTTTGCGCTGCAATGAGTCATCTGGGTTTGATGACCCAGAACTTGGTTGACTAGGTAAAAGGAGATTCAGAAAACTATGATGAAATGAATTTCCTTCTGGCTTACCAAAATGCTACAAAGGGTTAGCTAAGTATGGAAGCAGGAAGCCCTGGAAGCTAAAATTGCAGATGCTTCTCAAATTATGAAGGGGATAAATTAACAAATGACCACATCAGGGCATAAGCACCATTAGTAGAAAGTTCATTCTAGCTTTTAGGTGTGTTTAAATTATAAAATTTACTCCCATCACCATTACCAGCATCACCACTACCAACACTAACCAGGGGGCAAGGGCTAGACTCATTTATTTTCCTATATTAATTTAATTCATATGTTAATATAATCCTCATTATGGCCCATGAAGTAAATAACACCATCTTCATTTTACAAATGAGGAAAATGAAGTTTACAAGTAATTAATTCTCTTATCCCAAGGCATCCAGCTGAAAGTATTAGTCGCTCAGTCATGTCTGACTCTGCGATTCCATGGACGATCGCCTGCCAAGCTCCTCTGTCCATGGAATTTTCCAGGCAAGAATACTGGAGTAGATAGTCATTCCCTTCTCCAGGGGATCTTCCCAACCCAGGGGTCAAACCTGAATCTCCTGCACTGTAGGCAGATTCTATACCATCTGAGGCACAGGGGAAGACAGGATAAGGGGCTGATACAGAATTCAAATCCGGGTTCTACTGAGGCCAAAGAGTGGCCCCTCATAAGAAATGGTGTTTATTTCCATGGGAAAAAATGGACTTCTTGGGACAAAGGGCAACTCTGGATTTTAGGGAAATAAACAAACAAACAATAGTCCCATGCCTTGTCTTCCCAGCTGGACTTTCCAGTTTTGTTTGTGGTTACTTACAGCACTCTGCCTAAAACTCTGGAGTTGCTGGTGATCTTGGACATGCTAAGTAACCTGTTCGAGCCTTAATTTCTTCTTTTCCTAGATGAAGGAATAACACGAACGTTCTGATTTTTTTATCTTTAAGACTCTTGGATTTTATTAGCATCTATATCCGGTGTGCATGGAAATTGTAGACACAGCTGGAGATACAGCATGGTGGGGCTTACCACCTCAAGGGTCCCCACCAGGCTCTGAACTCCTCCAGAGCAGACACCACGTCGTTCATCTCTGTACCACTGCCCAGCATCTCCCCATGCCTTGCTCTCCGTTCACATATTAGAGATACTTGATGAATGTTTATCAAAATTATATGAAAGACTGGAGCTAGTCATGATAGGTAGTTATATGAAATAGAATGTGGCAAATACCTTAGAAGTGACGTAGCGTGATGAAATAGATCACTGGACAGGAACAAGATATCAGCTGGAGTGATCAGAAGGCCTTCACGGAAGAGTTGGCTTCTCTCTTTGAAGGATGGCAAGGCCCTGATAGGCAGACAGGAGCAGCATGAGGAATTTGAGAGACACGAAAGTTCCCTGTCATCTAGTTTTATCTGACAAGTGGGGGGTATGAGATGGTAGTAGCAGATAATACTAGAAAGTTGTGGGGTTGAATATTAAACACCTTAAAGTTTTGAGCCTTAGATTGTAGGCTGTTCTGTAGGAAATGGGGAGCCCGTGAAGGTTCTTAAATGAAAAAGTGGCATCAGTGGTGACGTCATGCTTATAATCCAACTGACATTGGACATTGTACAGAGGGACTGCCGCATGTTTTCTTTGATTTAATCTTACTAACTTATGACTCAAAACAACTCTGTAAATTAGATGGCTTTATTGTGTGATAATTATATCTCCATAAAAATATGTAATGAAAAAAATCTCCAGTTTTGAAATGAGGGTGTACAAGCTTCCACCCCCAAAACCACCAACCAAAACCAAAACACCATCATCTCCTAAAGCTTCATTTTAACTTTTGTGGGATGCCATTTTTACCCTCAAAGATAAGAAAGAAGGAAGAAAGAAAGAAGGGAGGGAGGGAAGGAAATCTCAAGTTTGCACACATACTTTTCTCTGGATGAGAAAAAAAAAATGTAGTGGACTCTGAGCCCAACATCTGTCCAAATGAGGTCAGATCAAATGACCCGTTATTGAGTTTCAGGCTTGTATAAGACACCTGTTACTTCCAACACCATCTCTTTAACCAGGTATATGAAGATCTTTTTAGGTTTTTGAATTCAAATTGGCAGTTTTTAAAACTCTGTGTATACTATGTCTCCAAGCAACCCATCCCTGACATATATATATATATATATATATATTTTTTTTTTCCTCCCCCCCTCCCCGAAGGTAAAAGTTCCAGGACTGACAATGTTGCTGCTAAAGCCTTTCTTGAGACAGTTCATTTAAGAAGATTGGTTCCCATGGGACACACCTCTTGGAGTTAGTTGAGTGTGTTAAAGAGATTTATTTCTAGACGAATTGGCTTATAAATATGAATCAGCCCATGAAAGGCAGTCCATAGGGCAAGTCTTGAGGGAACTATTTTTTTCTACTTTAGGGATTGGTTTTATGAAATATCTGATAGGTAGTTCCTTTTCTTGCTCCCAGCCTTGGGTATTTTAGCTTACACAAAGCGCGACCATTCTTCTCAGGGTACTTAAGACAGCCGTCCCCCGGGTCTTGTAAATTCGTAATTAGACAGTTGAGATTAGGAGGTTAAGAAAGCTGACACAGAGAGAAGACTTATACCTCTGTAAGCAACTTTTTATTGGCTGAGGATTTCTTAATGCACCATTTTAGTTGTCTCTTGAGAGCCACTTCCCTCCTCCCATCATCCACCAAGAGATAACTGACAAGACGGAGCTGGCAAGCATGCCCCATATTGAGTAAGCGTGGGCTTCAGCCTTCAACTCTTCTTTACAGAAGGACTTCTTGGAAGTGAATGGAAAAGATAAAGTTGTAGTCAGGTTAACATGAAAGAAAAAATACAAAAAGCCACTCCAGGACTTTAACTTCGATTCTAATGCAAGCCTCTTGTTTGAAGTGCATCATTTAAAGAGTCCTGAGACACTGCAAGTTTCTCTTTATTTCTAGAAGTTTTATGGAGTGCTAGCTCCTGAATGCTATTTACCCTAAAAACCGTTAGAAAATCCCCCAAAGCTATGTTCTTCTGAGGGAGGTGGGCAGGGAGTCTGTTCTGTGGTGTTAATGGGAGATGGCGCCATAGATGGTTCTGGAATCAGGAGGCCAGCTTGTAGGGCTGGGTCAGAGTTGGTCTGTGACCAGCAAGTTTATCTCTAGGAGCCTATAGCAAAGAACACCCCAATGATCTCTTCTCCCCACCTTGAAGCCCTGGGTCTGAAGCTCTTTACAGATTGAATGAACCTCAGATTCACCCAGCAGCTGCTGTCAGGGCAAAGACTGGGGTTAGATCAACCTGAGAGGCCTCTTAAGTTGATAGAAACTTCCAAAAGTTCTCTGCAGCCAGGACACCTTGCTCCTGGGTTTGTACAGAATTTGAACATGTGTGCGTCATTCTCAAGGGCTGTCAAGGAACCCCAGAGGCAGGAGGCGAGGTTGTGAGGTGCAGCCTGGGTCCTTCTGCCCAGACATCCTCCCCACCCTCCTCATTGGAAGTGCACTCTTTCCTGCCTGAGTCCTCTGTAGCATCTTCCATTCTGCAACACTCCTGCTTATCTGTTCTGCATTCCAGAAGGCTCTAGACCCCCTTTTTGGAACAAAGACACCCTGGGGGATTTGGGGAGAGTTTTGGAGTGCCATAGAGAGGTGGAATAGCACACCCATTGGGGTCGATGCTAGCAAGGGCCAGCTCGTAGGGCTTCCTCCAACTGAGAGGAAGATGCACTGTCGTTCTTCCTCTATGCTGGCCAGGGATATGGCAAAGACAGGTGCAGAGAGGAGGATGAGAATCACAGAATCTGATTAGCAGAAGCAGATATATCTTCTCATCTGCTTGTTGGTAAGGACTTCAAATCATTTCCATTTCGGATCCCAATATAAGTGCTTTGGAATCAGCCAGGCCTGAGCTGAAATGCCAGCTCTTCCACTCACCTCCCTGGACCCCCATTTCTTTATCTTTCCTTATCCCATCTTGCTAACTTAGCATCTGAATGGCTACTCAAGGTGAAGCACCCCTAGAAGCTATTTATGCGCATTAACTCATCTCATCTTCACAGCTATTCTAGAGTCTGTGAGCTCCCATCCAACCAATGAAGACACTGAGGCACAGAAAGGCTGAGTAACTTACCCCAAGTCACACAGTCAACAGACAACTGAATAGAAATTTGGATCCAAGTTGTACAGCTCCAGCCTCCATGCTGTGGACAATTTACTTTGCTTCTGCAGGATTAAGTGAGAGAGCAAATCCATGGATATTCCATGAGTGATCATTATTACCGCCCCAAGTCATCAGCAAAGTAAATGAATCAGTACCTCCTGAGCACTGTTTTTTAAAAGTTAGAAATCCAAGTAAGCATCTTACCATCTAAAGCCCAGTGGACTATAAGCTTTTTGACCATGCCTCCCCAAGTTGGAAAATATTCTTGAATACGGGAGCATGCATCCCATAAATACATATACTTATTTGTACACAAATTAGTAAATGTCCAGTTAAACATATAGTCATTATAAAACACAAGGAAATCAGACATTCAAAAAAAGATTAAAAAATAGAAGTTTAATCATCCATGCTTTCCAGGAGAAGATCTTGCTCATTCTACTTTGAAGACCACTGAGAAGCTCATACCTTCCATCTGGCCCACAGACCTGGAGAGGGAGCCCAGCCCATCAGATTACCCCACCCCACCACACTGACTCACTCTTGATCCTTTCAGTTCAGGTTCTAAACCCAGTCATCTCCAAGTGCAGTTCCAGGGCTGGTCATGGGCAAATCTGTGAGCTCATTAAAAAAAGCATCTTCAGACTCTCTTATTTCTGTTTCTTCCTCCCCTCATTGACACCATGCTCTGGGCCCTCTCAGTGCCTGGTGGTGACACATTCCTCCTACTTGAACAAAAATATATAATTTCCATCAACCTATTTGAACTTGTCTCTCATAGGGTTATTTGCTTTTCAAACCTTATCTGTGATGAAATTCAAAAGCTCATTTTCCTCAATAGCCAAATGGGGATGAAAATTCCTCATGTAAACAAGTACCGTGAAGTTTAGATGAGGAATCACTTATCATCATGTCCAGCACAGATCCTGGAGGGTGCTGAGCACTCCATATGACATGCATGGCCATGGAGTCTGAGTCTAGAAGGGAAGACTATTCTTCTTTACAGGGAAGTCAAGTAAGAGAGGTGACACATTTGTTGTTGCTCAGTTGCTAAAAGTCACGTCCAACTCTTTGTGACCCCATGGACTGCAGCACACCAGGCTTCCCTGTCCTTCACTGTCTCCCACAGTTTGTCTAAACTCATGTCCATTGAGTCAGTGATGCCATCCAACCATCTCATCCTCTGTCACCCCCTTCCCCTCCTGCCTTCAATCTTCCCAGCATCAGGGTTTCCAATGGCTCGGCTCTTCACATCAGGTAGCCCAAGTACTGGAGCTTTAGCTTCAGCATCAGTACATGTAATGAATATTCAAGGTTGATTTCTTTAGGCTACATCCTGCTAAACCCTATTCAAGCCAAATGACACTAGTTTGGCTGTTAACTTCCTGGATCCTCCACCCACCAAGGGACTTGGGGTGAGTGGTACCAAGATGGGGATGCCGCCTTTGGCTTCCTCATTGGAGGAGGGGGTCCTAATATCGACTCCCTGTAGCTTATTCTCCCTAACCCCAGGGTGCACACAGGCCTTAGCTCCCCTCCTCCCCGAAGCCCCTTTCTGCTCCTGGACCTCCCTGACCACTCATGAGAGAGCCACCGGGCTGAGGCCAGAGAAGTGGGGGAGGGAAGCTTGTCCCACAGGACTGAAGGGCAGCTGTTTATATTATAATTAAGGTTTTATAGCATAAGCTGAAATGTAGCTTGACTATTCCAACAAGGCGCTGGAGGTAATTACCACTGCTAGAGGCGTTCTCCACTGCCAATTATTTCCCTCCTTAATTGAATGACTCAGGCTGCATTGTAGAGGGGCAGGAAAAGGCAGAGGTTGCTCTGGAGGAGGAGGGCGAAAAACAGAGGCTGTTCCTTCAGAGACCATAGAACAGCTCAAAATTTAACACACCTTTCTCCTAACATCCTTTTCCAGGAGTGTGGTATGGAGGAAAAGAACGTAAGTCTTCTAGTTCCACCATTGACTGGCTTGGGCAGATTACTTAAACTACTTAAATCTGTTCCTTCATCCATAAAATGGGTCTAATTGAAGAGACTTCACAGTACTCTTTTGATGATTAAATAAATGATAATTATCCAGGCACACAGAGAATATCAAATAATTCTGGCTTATGGAAATGGCACCAACAAAGGGTGTTGCCATGGAGGGGGAAGTGCTTTTGTCTTCTCTAACCAGAAGGGGGAAATTGAGGCAGAAAGCACATCTCAGTCCATGCAAAAGAGCTTAGTAAGTGAGGGCCAATACCAGGCAGAAAGTGCTTACAGGGAGTAAATTCCTGTGAGTTGTAAAGGAAAGGGCCCCTCCCAAAGAGGTTAGACAGGTCCCAAGATGTCCTGTCCCCAGGAGGGTCCACTGCCCTCTCCCCCTTCTCTGTGGCTACACAAAGTGCCCAGCATTGGGCACAGAACCCTGGTCACTTCCCCAGATCCAAGCAAACCTGTGATTAACATCACATACATTTGCAGAACACTTTCTCCTTTTGAAATATTATTCTTCTTCCACACATGTTATCTCTTTTAATTCTCATAAGCACCTTGAAAAGAAAAGTATCATTCCTGGTTAATAATCTAGGAAATGGAGGCCAAGTGAGATTAAATAAAGAGCATAATCAATCAAGGGCTAAAACACAGGTCTTCTGCCTCCAACTTCCCCGCTGCACCGTGGGGGGAGGGGCAAGTCTCCTCCCACTCCCTTCACCTCATCCAGATTCGTGGCCAGTGAGATCATAGAGTGTGTTTCAAACATCTCAAAAGTCAGAAATGAGAGTGAGTCTCAAAATTTGGTGCATGTTGGAGTCTCTTGGGGAAATGTGTTTGCAAATACATATTCCAAAGCCACCCTCCTAGGGATTCTGACTACCTGGGTCTAAGAGGGGCCCAGGAATCTGAAGTTATAATCCCTGAGTCTTTCTGATTTCAGTGGTTCAAAGGTCACCCTCTGAAAAACACTGGATGGAGAGAACTCAGTGGGTATCTAAGAGGGGACCTTTGAAGTACCACTTATTTGACCTCAGTTAGTTGACTTAAACTTTCTGAACATTAGTTTCCTTAAATGCAAATAAAGACAAATATTTACCTATGGATATCTTGTGAGAATTAAATGAAATAATGCATGTAAGGTGCTGAGCATGATGGCCAACACATGTAAAGTGCTCAGCTATGTTAGTAATTATTGACATTACTGGGGCTGTTGTCATTAATATTGAAATACAGCTAAGCCTGGTGCTACTCAAAGGATATGTTACTATAGCTTAAAACTATCATCTTAAAGGAAATCAGTCCTGAATATTCACTGGAAGGACTGATGATGAAGCTGAAACTTCAATACTTTGGTCACCTGATGCAAAGAACTGACTCATTTGAAAAGACCCTGATGCTGGGAAAGATTGAAGGCAGGAGGAGAAGGGGATGGCAGAGGATAAGATAGTTGGATGGCATCACCAACTCAATGGACATGAGTTTGAGTAAACTCTGGGAGTTGGTGATGGACAGGGAGGCCTGGTGTGCTGCAGTCCATGGGATCCCAAAGAGTCAGACACAAATGAGTAACTGAACTGAACTGAACAGAAAACTTTACCATTTGGAGTCATTAAGTCTATAGAAAATTGGGATATAGAAGGGACATAAGTAGGATTTGATAAACTTAAATCATTTTTAAATTAGTGACTCAGTTATACTCATTTAGTTGCCTGGGGGTGCGATGCTGGTAGACAAGCAACTATTCGGACAAACAGTAGTTTGTTCTCTAATTTGCCGATGCTGATGAACAGTAGGAAAGGGAGGCAATTGGTGGATAAGCCAAGAAGGATTTCTTGAGAATTGCCTTTCAGTTGATGTGCTTGGCACTTTCAATCAACAGCAGACAGCACTAATGTGGACAAGAACACTGGGACCTGTCCCCAGTCACACCAAATTCCTCCTAATTATCCCCATTCTCTGACACTTTAGCAAGTGCCTCTGAGGACCCCCATTGTTATTTAGTCTCTATGTCTGCCCAACTCTTTGCAACCCCATGGACTGCAGCCTGCCAGGCTCTTCTGTCCATGGGATTTCCCAGGCAAGAATACTGGAGTGGGTTGCCATTTCCTTCTCTAGGGAAGGCAGCATTTGAACCCATGTCTGACCCAGCAGTTGAACCCATATCTCCTGCATTGGCAGGCAGATTCTTTACCTCTGAGCCACCAAGGAAGCCCATTCTGGGGACCCCAGGTGCCTTCAAATAGCTCTGATGTCTGAGCAGAAGGGAACTCTGTTCTTCTGGGAAAAGCTTGCCCTGAGGCTGTCCTACAAAGTCCTAGGACAGCTTCCTTCTGGAGGAAAGAAGAAATAGCAGAAGAAAGTAAAATAAATGGAGCTAAAATGGACATGAACTTGAGCAAATTCTGGAAGATAGTGAAGGACAGGGAAGCCTGGTGTGCTGTAGTCCATGGGGTTGCAAAGAGTCAGACACAACTTAGTGACTGAACCACAATAACAAGAGATGACCTAAGACAGTCTGTCTGTCTCCCAATCTCCTCTGCTCCTCTGGGGCATGAAGTGGCTGTGTCAGCAACAACTACAAGGTTCCCTCACCCGACCACGGGGTCCTGGACTTCATCAGACAGCCTCTCAGAAATCTGTCATTTCACCCAGTCCCCCTCCCTCCCACACTTTACTGTGGCCAACTAGACACATGAAGCCAAATTTCTGATTAGAGAAGGCCCAGAGACCTTCTTGGGTGCATTCTGGCATCTCAGGAACCATGTCCAGAGAGAGGAGCTTAGCATTTGCACAACCCAGGGGGATGGGGGCAGGCAGCCATCACCACTCAGTGGAAGGCTTCAGCCTCCACCCTCCCTTTGGAAACCTGGACCCCACAAGACATTTCTGGGTGACAACAAACTACTCCAGAGAGTTGCCTTATGTTTAAGCTATGTGGGCAGCAGCCTGCATATTGGGAATTGGGAAGAAATGATGCTAAAGCTGAAACTCCAGTACTTTGGCCACCTCATGTGAAGAGTTGGCTCATTGGAAAAGACTTTGATGCTGGGAGGGATTGAGGGCAGGAGGAGAAGGGGACAACAGAGGATGAGATGGCTGGATGGCATCACCAACTCGATGGATGTGAGTTTGAGTAAACTCCGGGAGTTGGTGATGGACAGGGAGGCCTGGCATGCTGTGACTCATGGGGTCGCAGAGAATTGGACACAACTGAACGACTGAACTGAACTGAACTGAACTGAAAAATCTTACCCCCAAAACACCTTCCCTCCAGGTAATGGGATTTCTGTCTCCAAAATGGTCCTCTCCCAGCCCAGCATAGTCAGTCCCTCTCCATCCTTTAGGATCTAAGACCCTGCGATGACCCAAGAGCAGAAAGTGTCCTGCCATGGGGAAAAGGCTACAGAAACTGAGGCTTGAGTTAGTCTCACACAAGTTTTCTCTAGAATACTACCTGCCTTTTATCCTCCCTTTTTCAGTGACTATCCTTTAAGACCTTCACTTGTCTGTGCCACCTACTCATCTCTGAATCCTGTTTGATGCCAGCTCAGTGCTGGGCACACAGAGGGCTCATGAATGAATGAACAACACAGAGGGGCTCAGGGAGCACCGATCAGGGGGAGGGGAGCAGCATGTTTGTTCCTGGCCTCCTATTGCCCCCGTGGAAGCCCAGAAGGAAACAGACACTGTAAAGAAAAGACTGTTAATGTTTTACCCAAAGTCCAGCTCCACAGTAACATTCTTTGTTTGTGCTAACTGGTGGCAGTAAATGTGGTAAAAGCACATGCTCGCCTGGAAATCTGCTGCCTTTTATATAAAGAGTCAAGACTGCCTCTATGTTTCAGTCCTTGTTTTCTCTCCCTTCTCCTGTATCTGTGTCTATAATCTGCTTCTCTCACAGGTCCAAACAACTTAACCAACCAGAGTCACCTTGGTACCCTGCAATATACCTTGTCCCTTGTCTGTTTCCTTCCCCATCACTCCCCCACCCCCAAGTTAATCCCTCTGCTATGCTGCTAAGTCACTTCAGTCCTGTCCAACTCTGTGTGATCCCATAGATGGCAGCCCACCAGGCCCCCCATCCCTGGGATTCTCCAGGCAAGAACACTGGAGTGGGTTGCCATTTCCTTCTCCAATGCATGAAAGTGAAAAGTGAAAGTGAAGTCTCTCAGTCATGTCTGACTCTTAGCGACCCCATGGACTGCAGCCTACCAGGCTCCTCCATCCATGGGATTTTCCAGGCAAGAGTACTGGAGTGGGGTGCCATTGCCTTCTCTGAGTCCCTCTAGGGCAGAAGATTAATAAGACCACCTTCCCTGGCCCACTCAGATCTCAGTTTTCAAAGATGATTCATATCCTTGGAGGTAAAACGATCAGGAATAGGAAATGCACACGTGATATTGCTGCTTCAAACATGACAGGGGTGGGCAGGATGGAGGTTGCCTGCTTCACCCAGAGCGTGGAGCTGGGAGATGCTGCCCTCGATGGAGAATGTTATATTTGATTTAATATGATCATTTGGGGAATAGAAGGCAATACTTCTCTTAATTTCTGTCAAGAAGAAACTTCTCCATGATAGGTCTGTCTGCTCTTGATGAGTTGTTAACCTCCAAAAGGAAAACATCAAGGGTGCATTCAGGCACTGAAAAACTGCTGGGCACAGGAAGTGCCCCTGTTGGTCAGACAGTTGCTCATGGTCAGGAACGTTCACTGGTGGCCCAGGGGTCAATGTCTCACCATCCGCTGTGTGTCCTCTGACCACTCAACAGCGTTTGACAATACACACTCCTGTCCTGCTTGAAGAGCTTTCTTTATTTGGTTTCCAGGGACTCCTGGTTTTCTCCTGACATCCCAGACACTCCTTTGCTGAGTCTTCCTCCTCTTCCTAATTCTTCAGATCAGATCAGTCACTCAGTCATGTCCGACTCTTTGCAACCCCATGAATCGCAGCACACCAGGCCTCCCTGTCCATCACCAACTCCCAGAGTTCACTCAGACTCACGTCCATCGAGTCACTGATGCCATCCAGCCATCTCATCGTCTGTCCTCCCCTTCTCCTCCTGCCCCCAATCCCTCCCAGCATCAGAGTCTTTTCCAATGAGTCAACTCTTCGCATGAGGTGGCCAAAGTACTGCAGTTTCAGCTTTAGCATCATTTCTTCCAAAGAAATCCCAAGGCTGATCTTCAGAATGGACAGTTAGATCTCCTTGCAGTCCAAAGGACTCTCAAGGGTCTTCTCCAACACCACAGTTCAAAACCATCAATTCTTCGGCACTCAGCCTTCTTCACAGTCCAACTCTCACATCCATACATGACCACAGGAAAAACCGTAGCCTTGACTAGACGAACCTTTGTTGGCAAAGCAGTCTCTGCTTTTGAATATGCTATCTAGGTTGCTCATAACTTTCCTTCCAAGGAGTAAGCGTCTTTTAATTTCATGGCTGCAGTCACCATCTGCAGTGATTTTGGAGCCCAGAAAAATAAAGTCTGACACTGTTTCCACTGTTTCCCCATCTATTTCCCATGAAGTGATGGGACCAGATGCCATGATCTTCATTTTCTGAATATTGAGCTTTAAGCCAACTTTTTCACTCTCCACTTTCACTTTCATCAGGAGGCTTTTTAGTTCTTCTTCACTTTCTGCCATAAGGGTGGTGTCATCTGCATATCTGAGGTTATTGATATTTCTCCCGGCAATCTTGATTCCAGCTTGTGTTTCTTCCAGTCCAGCGTTTCTCATGATGTACTCTGTACATAAGTTAAATAAACAGGGTGACAATATACAGCCTTGACATACTCCTTTTCCTATTTGGAACCAGTCTGTTGTTCCATGTCCAGTTCTAACTGTTGCTACCTGACCTGCATACAAATTTCTCAAGAGGCAGATCAGGTGGTCTGGTATTCCCATCTCTTTCAGAATTTTCCACAGTTGATTGTGATCTACACAGTCAAAGGCTTTGGCATAGTCAATAAAGCAGAAATAGATATTTTCTGGAACTCTCCTGCTTTTTCCATGACCCAGCAGATGTTGGCAATTTGATCTCTGGTTCCTCTGCCTTTTCTAAAACCAGCTTGAACATCAGGAAGTTCACGGTTCACATATTGCTGAAGCCTGGCTTGGAGAATTTTGAGCATTACTAGCGTGTGAGATGAGTGCAATTGTGTGGTAGTTTGAGCATTCTTTGGCATTGCCTTTCTTTGGGATTGGAATGAAAACTGACCTTTTCCAGTCCTGTGGCCACTGCTGAGTTTTCCAAATTTGCTGGCATATTGAGTGCAGCACTTTCACAGCATCATCTTTCAGGATCTGAAATAGCTCAACTGGAATTCCATCACCTCCACTAGCTTTGTTCATAGTGATGCTTTCTAAGGCCCACTTGACTTCACATTCCAGGATGTCTGGCTCTAGGTCAGTGATCACACCATCGTGATTATCCTAATTCTTAGTAGTTGAAGTAACTCAGGCTCAGTCCTTGGAACTTTTTAATCCTACTTTTCTTTGTCATCTGTCTCACTCCTGGAGTTAAGGATCTGGTTGCATCATAAGGAACATCTGGTAGTTAATCTTTTTCACCTAAGGAAATGGACATGTCACCGGTCCCACCTAATGCTAAGTCTATGATAACTGCCAAATCCCTATCTGTATCTCCACCCCTGACTTCTTCTTTTGCTCCAGGCTCACTTATCCAACTGCCTACTTGACGCCTCCTATTGGATGGCTAATAGACATCTCCGCACTAAGCAAAGCAGTTCAAAGCAGGAATCCAGGCTTCCCTGCCGTGTTGGGTCTTCTCCCCGTTCCCTCATCTCAGCTAAGGGACAAGTCACTCTTTCAGTTGCTCAGGTCAGAAATCTAGCAGGCACCCTCTCTTTTTCTCACTTGCTCCAGAATTAAATTCTTCTACCTCTAACCTCACATCTCACATCTTCAGTCCTATCACCCTGTAGTTGTTGCCTGGATTTGTGTAACAGCATCCTAACTGGTTTCTGCTTTGACTCTTGGACCACTATAATCTAGTCTCTGTTCAGCAACTGTCACTGTGATCCTCCCAAAGCGTAAAGTCATATCATGCAATTCTCCCCTCCTAACCCCAACCCCAGATCTTCCAGACACACTCAGAATGAAATCTAAACCCCTTATCCTGACAATTTTCTGGCCTCTGCCTGTCTCTCTAGCCTCCATCTCCTTCACCTTCTTGACTAGGCTGTCAGTCAAGGCCTTTGTACCTCCCATTTCTCTGCCCCTGATATCTTCACTCCATTCCTTCAAGTGTTGATTCGGACCTCACCTCCTCTAGAAAGGCTGTCCCAGACCATCTCATTCTCAGGTGACACTTATCCCCTCAGCCTGCTTCACCTGCCAGGTGATACAAATCACCTGAGCAGCATGGGGGTCCCCATGCTCTATCCCTTCTGGGTTCTGGCTACGTGGGTCTGAGTGACAGCCCAGGGATCCAACTTTTTAAGAAGCCCTTCAAGAATTCTGATGTAAGTGATTCATTCTGTGGGAAACACCACCTAGAAAATGACCGGAATGTTCCTAGAGGAGGGTTAGTGATCACTCCCAGCCATGCTTCCTTCTCTAAGAGCAGAGCGAGCGGCAGTGCCACTTTTAGGAGAGTTTAAGCACATCAGATCGACTAGTTTTCTGTGAGTATGGTTTCAGTGTGTCTGCCCTTAGTATGACTTAATTGTTTCCAACACAGAGGAGACTTTAAATCTAAATTACCATAGGCTGGTGTTATCTATATAAATCCATCCCATAATTGTGGGAGATTTTTTCCTCCTTTGCTGAAACTTTTCTTGTTGCTCTGGTTGAGCTTGAGTAATAGAAAAAAGCTCAAATTTATGGCCAGAGTCAGAGAAGGCATAATTAATTGGCCCAGTGAGGGGATCCCATCTAGTAATATCACAGAAACCTGAATATGACTATGTTTTTTTTTAAAGTAAATTTTTTCAGGGCCAACCAGTTAGAGTCTTGTAGTAGAGAAATTTAACAAGGTAACCCAGAACTAGACACAGGTAATTGGCCACAAACCCAACAACTGAATTGATTTCTAAAACTAGCATAGAATCAGGCCTATGATAGAAAAGCCTTTGATTTATATGCAGAGGTCTAAGAAGTCAAGAAAACATAAATGATCATACAAATCAGGTCCAGCATCTTGGGCAACTGTCTACCTCTGATGTCGTCATCTTCTCATCCTGGTATAGTGTAGTTTCTCCTGCTTAAGCATCATTTTAAGGTGAGATCAGGTCAGCTGTCTTCTCTATAGACCAACCCACTGTAGGGGCCAGTCAGGGCACTCTGGCCAGTTGTCCGCATCAGGAGGAGATCAGGGACAAAAGGGTCCCAGTTGTGGCCGCTGGGTCTGGTCCATTGGCAGGCAAGCTGGCCCCTGAGTACCCCGAGTGGTCAGGATGTCAGTCTCAGCGAAGAAGTGTCCCTGCCAGAGTCGCCATTTGTTGCAGGAAGGCAGACCCCTTCCAGGGCCCGAAACTGGGCTCTTGTCTAACACTCAGAAATGAATTGTCCGAGGATACACACTGGCTGACAAAGCAAGAGACTTTATTGGGAAAGGGCACCCAGGTGGAGAGCAGTAGGGTAAGGGAGAAATGCAAAAAAGCAAAATGGCTGTCTGGGGAGGCCTTACAAATAGCTGTGAAAAGAAGAGAAGCGAAAAGCAGAGGAGAAAAGGAAAGATATAAGCATCTGAATGCAGAGTTCCAAAGAATAGCAAGAAGAGATAAGAAAGCCTTCCTCAGATCAGTGCAAAGAAATAGAGGAAAACAACAGAATGGTAAAGACTAGAGATCTCTTCAAGAAAATTAGAGATACAAAGGGGACATTTCATGCAAAGATGGGCTTGATAAAGGGCAGAAAAGGTATGGACCTAACAGAAGCAGAAGATATCAAGAAGAGGTGGCAAGAATACACAGAGGAACTGTACAAAAAAGATCTTCATGTCCCAGATAATCACGATGGTGTGATCACTGACCTAGAGCCAGACATCCTGGAATGTGAAGTCAAGTGGGCCTTAGAAAGCATCACTATGAACAAAGCTAGTGGAGGTGATGGAATTCCAGTTGAGCTATTTCAGATCCTGAAAGATGATGCTGTGAAAGTGCTGCACTCAAATGCCAGCAAATTTGGAAAACTCAGCAGTGGCCACAGGACTGGAAAAGGTCAGTTTTCATTCCAATCACAAAGAAAGGCAATGCCAAAGAATGCTCAAACAACTGCACAATTGCACTCATCTCACACGCTAGTAAAGTAATGCTCAAAATTCTCCAAGCCAGGCTTCAGCAATATGTGAACTGTGAACTTCCTGATGTTCAAGCTGGTTTTAGAAAAGGCAGAGGAACCAGAGATCAAATTGCCAACATCTGCTGGGTCATGGAAAAAGCAGGAGAGTTCCAGAAAAACATCTATTTCTGCTTTATTGACTATGCCAAAGCCTTTGACTGTGTGGATCACAATCAACTGTGGGAAATTCTGAAAGAGATGGGAATACCAGACCACCTGATCTGCCTCTTAAGAAATTTGTATGCAGGTCAGGAAGCAACAGTTAGAACTGGACATGGAACAACAGACTGGTTCCAAATAGGAAAAGGAGTACGTCAAGGCTGTATATTGTCACCCTGTTTATTTAACTTATATGCAGAGTACATCATGAGAACCGCTGGGCTGGAAGAAACACAAGCTGGAATCAAGATTGCCAGGAGAAATATCAATAACCTCAGATATGCAGATGACACCACCCTTATTGCAGAAAGTAAAGAACTAAAAAGCCTCTTGATGAAAGTAAAAGAGGAGAGTGAAAAAGTTGGCTTAAAGCTCAATATTCAGAAAATGAAGATCATGGCATCTGGTCCCATCACTTCATGGGAAATAGATGGGGAAACAGTGGAAACAGTGTCAGACTTTATTTTTCTGGGCTCCAAAATCACTGCAGATGGTGACTGCAGCCATGAAATTAAAAGACGCTTACTCCTTGGAAGGAAAGTTATGACCAACCTAGATAGCATATTCAAAAGCAGAGACTGCTTTGCCAACAAAGGTTCGTCTAGTCAAGGCTACGGTTTTTCCTGTGGTCATGTACGGATGTGAGAGTTGGACTGTGAAGAAGGCTGAGCACCAAAGAACTGATGCTTTTGAACTGTGGTGTTGGAGAAGACTCTTGAGAGTCCCTTGGACTGCAAGGAGATCCAACCAGTCCATTCTGAAGGAGATCAGCCCTGGGATTTCTTTGGAAGGAAGGATGCTAAAGCTGAAACTCCAGTACTTTGGTCACCTCATGGGAAGAGTTGACTCATGGGAAAAGACTCTGATGCTGGGAGGGATTGGGGTCAGGAGGAGAAGGGGAGGACAGAGGATGAGATGGATGGATGGCATCACTGACTTGATGGACGTGAGTCTGAGTGAACTCCGGGAGTTGGTGATGGACAGGGAGGCCTGGTGTGCTGCGATTCATAGGGTCACGAAGAGTCGGACACGACTGAGTGACTGAACTGAACTGAACTGAACTGAAGCACATCAGATAACACATGATAAAAAGGAGGAAATATTGCCCTGAGACTCACAAGTGGATGATAGATGCTAAGACTTTTTTTTTTTTTTTCTACTTTGGCTAATCTTGTTTTTTAAAAAAAGTTTTAAATTTAAATTGGAGGATAATTGCTTTATAGTGTTGTATTAGTTTTTGCTATACAACAATGTGGATCAGCCATAATTATACATATATCCCCTCCCTCTGGAGCCTCCCTCCCACCCCATCCCAACCCTCTGGGTCATCATGGACTACTGAGTTGAGCTTCCTATGTTATACTACAGGCTGATAATCTTAATAGTTTTTCTTTTCCCTGGGGAATAAGTCACTCCCCACACCATGACTTGCCATCCACAAAATAATGAGGCTTTCTCAGGCAAACTTTTCTCCTGTAAATGGCTTTCTAGGACACCCCCACCCCCACCTGCTGTTTCCTCTAAACACCATTTAGCAGGACTTTCCTGGTGGTCAGCGGTTAAGACTCCACACTTGCAATGAGGGGGCCGTGGGTTCAATCCCTGGTCGGGGAACTAAGATCCCATGTGCCCCACGTGTGGCCAAAATAAAGAAAGAAATAAAAGTGAAAAAAAATTGCCATTTAGCTTCTAAGGCTCTAATTTCAAGGAAATTCCTTTCTCTCAGAATAAATGAGAGTCATCAAATGTTGCTGCTGAAACAACTTTGGAAGAAGTTCTTCTAGCACGATCACCCTACAGACAGGGAGGCCAGACGGCTGACTAGTTACAGAGACCGGGTCCCCTCTTCCAGGGACGGGTGTGCCCACGTGAGCAGACCACACAGGCCCACAGTTCACAGAGCACCCAGTGTGTCCCTTCTCCCTGCAAGGCCACATCACACAAGTAAGCTGACTCTGCAGGCATGTCTAGACTCTCTTCACTGGATTTCCCATTAAAGAGATGCTGGAACAGTTTTTTTTTTTTTTAATCTCCAGAAATAAATGGATATATCATATAGTAAAAATACAGCAAAGAGGCTGGAAAAATCCACTGTGCACATATTTTTTAAAGTTATAAATAAACAGGATAGTTAGAAACCAGATTAAACTCCCAATTTGAAAACGGGAAGTGGAAGATGAAAGCTTGGACCTACTCGTGACTTCCGCTCTGGCTCAGTGGAGAATCCTCTCCTGGCTACACAAGCCCTGTGGACTTTAATAGAATCGTGGCCTTTCAGGACTGGAAAAGATTGCAGAGATCAGAGACTGTCTAGGCCACCTTCTAACATTGGAGAAGGGGAAACCGAAGCTCAGAATTGTGCTTGCTCGAGGTCACACAGTTCGAATGTATTAATCAACCAGGGCTATTCTTCCAGCCACTGAAGGAACCACAATGGATGGGTTATTTGGTCTCAGGCAAAGAAAACTTATTACCTAATAGTTTGATGTCTTTTCTGTATGGTATAAAAACTCAAACGAATCACTTAGTAGGGAAATGTAATCACAGTTTTTAATTAACGTAAAGTCTCTGCAACATTTTTTGGTTGTTGTTCTATTACTTCTATGCAGTGTAAATCAATTAGGTGAAATGGGCTAGTGGATCAGAGTGGAGGTCAGTCCCTGGATGAGTAATTGCTCTGTTGCTGAGATTAACACCTTCTCATGCTATTAGGACTGCTGATGTATCTTGCAGTCTTTATGAAGACTACAATTTAGGGACTATCCATTCCAGCTGTCTGCATTTCAGCAGCCTCCTACATGCAAACAATTGTTGCACTAAGTGCTGTGTTTAATTAAAGGCCCTTCCCCTGTCATGGGTATAGTCAGAGCAAAGACAAGAGACCTCATTTGTTTAAGAAACACACACACACACTTCTTACTGGTGAATAGTTAGCCTTAAAGCAATCAGGATTAAAAGTCAGGGAGGCCACCAAAGAAGGATAAGATATTGATGACTTCTGAATTGGAAATTGCGAAGTGCACATCACCGTTCTTTATAGGACTTAGTAACAAGCCACAAACGAAGAGTAAGACCCTTGGGTGTCTTCTCACTTTAAAGGATCACTTTTCAAAGATTGGCTCTCTCTGCCTCTTCCCAAAAGACTGACCAAGCCTCTCACCCGAATTGTGTTTAACTACTAGATTCTGGGGTGAGAGGCCCGAATTCAGTGATGGATGGGACAGGTTGGGTGAGGCATGGAAGAAGGCATTCAAGTTGGTTATAATATCAAAAAGAGAAATTCGTCTACAATGTAGCTTTGCTCCCACTTTAACAAAGGGAAGCTTTTCCTGGGACAGTTCTTACTAGAATAGGAGACAACCAAAAAAATCAAACAGGCAACAAATAATTTTGCCATTACCAGGTAATATGTGTTAATTGCTCAGTTTATATACTCAGAATGACATACCATTAGAGACTGTGTATGCATTGTAACTAGAGCATTAATAAATTTAAAATGTGCCTATTAGGATGACAGCTTTGGAGGTGCAAAGGAATAACAGTTATCACTTGGCAGAAGCCGATCTCACCCCATCTGCCGAGACTTTGCATACATTTTCAGCTTTCTGAGCAATGATTAGGCCTGTCAGAACCTCTTTAACCTTCTAACTGCTGGTCCCCACTGGCCGTAATTAGAGACTAATGAATTCAGAAGATGCAGGCCGTGAGGAAAACTGCCTTGACAGTTTGTGTACAAATTAAGCCCCAATTACTTCATGCATCTTTTGCATCGCTGATACAAGTCTCTGTTATTATTTTTGAATATGGTCATTTTAGCAGAAACGAAGAACTTGGCTAATGTATTTTGTCATTTTTATGGCTCGTCATAAAGAAAAAACATACTGGGCGGGTCATGAATATGTGAAATAAACTACAGCGGATTATAAAAAGAAATTAATTTTCCTCTTGGGAATACCCTGCCACCCTTTTATCCCCCCTGGTGGATATGCTTATTAACATGGTTATTGTTATTCAGATAATATCTGCCATCGAAGGAGCCTGACTAACCAGCAGGTTGTTAGGCTCAGGTTTAGACCCCAAGTAAGGAGCATTTGAAAGTGCTGTCCCCAACCTTTCCTCCTGGCTCTAAAGACTGCTTGGCACACACTGGCAAGAAACTGTGTCGTCTGCCTTTACCTGCCCTCCACCGTCCATGGCCATGGCAAACGTCTGTAACTCCAAAAGGTGTGACTTTAAACCAGTACAAAGCTTCAATGTCCCATTCCCTTCAAAACTCGTGAAATGATATTTAATCTTGTCTCGGTCCCCATGGGTCAACCTAACCAGATAGTCAATCTCAATCATTTGAGGGATCCCTTCCCTTACTCTGTGAGGTCACATGAGAATCCTGGCTTCAATGTCCTCAGAAAGGCAGAGGGGGAGGTGGTCATTTGTACAGGATGGTCATCACTTTTATGGCCTTTTCTTTAGCCATAAGATGCTACTGCTGAGACTGGTCCCGCCATCTGTCTGTGGGCCCTACTGCTCCAGGCAGCTCAGAGATTCCCTAGGCCAGCAGTCTCTCCCCACTGAGAACCAGTCTTCTGCAGCCATCCTCCACTGATGTTCCTGTGTGCTGAGGGACTCCTGTCTCTGCCCCCTGCCCCTGTTCTGCATTGATTTCAGAGAAAGTTAAAACTCTCTCTTCTGTCTCACCTCCCCAGCTCAAAGCACTTCCCTCCATCCCCTCCCCGGGTAGGTGGAATAATCCTCTCCCACCCAAGCAGCTACTTCCTAATCCCTAGAACCAGAGGCTATGGTATTTTACATGGTAAAAGGGAATTTGCAGATGTGCTAAATTAAGCATCTTGAGATGAGCAGATTAGCTGGGTGGGCTCAATTCAATCACAAGAGTCCTTATAAGAGGGAAGCAGGAGGATTAGAATCAGTGGGAGGGGATGTGAAAACTGAAGCAAGAGGTTGGCATGATGAAGGAGGGGGCCATAAACTAAGGAAGGCAGGAGACCTCTAGAAGCCAAAAAAGGCCAGGAAACTGATCTAAGCCTCCCGGAAGTCTCCAGAGGGACCTCCCCGGTGGCTCAGTGGAAAAGAATCTGCCTGCCAAGCAGGAGACACAGATTCAGTCCCTGGGTCAGGAAGATCCCCTGGAGAAGGGAATGGCTACCCACTCCAGTATTCTTGCCTGAGAAATCCCATGGACAGAGGAGCCTTGCAGGCTACAGTCCATCAGAAGGAACCAGCCTTGCTAATGCTTTACTTGTAGACTTTGGACCTCCAGAACTGGAAGAGTATAAATATGTGTTTTTTAAGCCACTAAATTTGTGGTAATTTGTTAGAGCAGCAATAGGAAACAAATATACCTTCTTTTATGGAATCATAAAGATTTGAGTTTAAATTCCAATTCCCTTGTGGCTCAGCTGGTAAAAAATCCGCATGCAATGCAGAAAACCTGGGTTTGATCCCTGGGTTTGGAAGATTGCCTGGAGAAGGGAATGGCTACCCACTCCAGTATTCTGGCCTGGAGATTTCCATGGGGTCGCAAAGAGTCAGACACGACTGAGCAACTTTCACTTTCAAAAATAATTTTCCCAGTAATTTATTTTGTCTTATATTCTCTATCTTCTCAAACACTGAAATCATAAACTAGCTTCATGAAGTTGTTATGAGAATAAAAACATTAACCTAATTTGATATGCGGAACATAGTAGATTCTCAATAAAAAGTTAACAAAGTATAGCTCAAAACCGAGTCTTGGTGTGAACTTGAGTCAAGGCTGTCAGCCCTTCCTGGATTCCTCACAACTGGATCTACTGAAGGGAATGGCTACCCACTCCAGTATTCTTGCCTGGGACATCCCATGGATGGAGGAGCCTGGAGGGCTACAGTCCATAGGGTTGCAAAGAGTCAGAGACAACTGTGCATCTGAGTACAAACACATGCAAAGTCCAGCCTATTTGTTTCTGAAAGGCCAGAAGCAATAGTCTCTTTTCCAGGGGATTTGTTCTTGACCTACTGTCTCAGATATTAAGAAGAGATGGCAAGAATACACAGAAGAACTGTACAAAAAAGATCTTCACGACCCAGATAATCAGGATGGTGTGATCACTCACCTAGAGCCAGACATCCTGGAATGTGAAGTCAAGTGGGCCTTAGAAAGCATCACTACAAACAAAGCTAGTGGAGGTGACAGAATTCCAGTTGAGCTATTTCAAATCCTGAAAGATGATGCTGTGAAAGTGCTGTACTCAATATGCCAGCAAATTTGGAAAACTCAGCCATGGCCACAGGACTGGAAAAGGTCAGTTTTCATTCCAATCACAAAGAAAGGCAATGCCAAAGAATGCTCAAACTACCACACAATTGCACTCATCTCACACGCTAGTAAAGTAATGCTCAAAATTCTCCAAGCCAGGCTTCAGCAATATGAGAACTGTGAACTTCCTGATGTTCAAGCTGGTTTTAGAAAAGGCAGAGGAACCAGAGATCAAATTGCCAACATCCGCTGGATCATGGAAAAAGCAAGAGAGTTCCAGAAAACATCTATTTCTGCTTTATTGACTATGCCAAAGCCTTTGACTGTATGGATCACAATAAACTGTGGGAAATTCTGGAAGAGATGGGAATACCAGACCACCTGATCTGCCTCTTGAGAAATTTGTATGCAGGTCAGGAAGCAAAAGTTAGAACTGGACATGGAACAACAGACTGGTTCCAAATAGGAAAAGGAGTTCGTCAAGGCTGTATATTGTCACCCTGTTTATTTAACTTAGATGCAGAGTACATCATGAGAAATGCTGGACTGGAAGAAACACAAGCTGGAATCAAGATTGCCAGGAGAAATATCAATGACCTCAGATATGCAGATGACACCACCCTTATGGCAGAAAGTGAAGAGGAACTAAAAAGCCTCTTGATGAAAGTGAAAGTGGAAAGTAAAAAAGTTGGCTTAAAGCTCAATATTCAGAAAATGAAGATCATGGCATCCGGTCCCATCACTTCATGGGAAATAGATGGGGAAACAGTGGAAACAGTGTCAGACTTTATTTTTTGGGGGGCTACAAAATCACTGCAGATGGTGACTGCAGCCATGAAATTAAAAGAAGCTTACTCCTTGGAAGGAAAGTTATGACCAATCTAGATAGCATATTGAAAAGCAGAGACATTACTTTGTCAACAAAGGTTCATGTAGTCAAGGCTATGGTTTTTCCTGTGGTCATGTATAGATATGAGAGTTGGACTGTGAAGAAGGCTGAGTGCCGAAGAATTGATGCTTTTGAACTGTGGTGTTGGAGAAGACTCTTGAGAGTCCCTTGGACTGCAAGGAGATCCAACCAGTCCATTCTGAAGGAGATCAGCCCTGGGATTTCTTTGGAAGGAATGATGCTAAAGCTGAAACTCCGGTACTTTGGCCACCTCATGGGAAGAGTTGACTCATGGGAAAAGACTCTGATGCTGGGAGGGATTGGGGGCAGGAGGAGAAGGGGAGGACAGAGGATGAGATGGCTGGATGGCATCACTGACTCAATGGACATGAGTCTGAGTGAACTCCGGGAGTTGGTGATGGACAGGGAGGCCTGGCGTGCTGCGATTCATGGGGTCGCAAAGAGTCGGACATGACTGAGCGACTGATCTGATCTGATACTGTCTTAGGCTCTGAGTCCTGTGACCCAGACCAACCTTTTTGGTCTTAGGTCTCCCTTCCAGGTCTCTAGCCAAAAATTATCTAGGCCTTAAATCTGCTGAGGAAGATTCTGATGCTTGAGAAGCTCTGAAGTTCTAGCCGAACCTGCCTACTGTGTTGGTTTCATCCTAGAACGGGATATCTGCCTCTTCAAACTTAGGAGGAAGAAGCCTTAATTCTCTTTGCTTCCCTTGCTGAGGACTCCAGTTCTAGGACCAGAAGACACACCTTCAACCCAACTAAGGCTTATGACTCCCCCTTGCTTTTATGCCACGCATCTCTTTTCTGGATTTATACCCTTCCCCATCTACCTCGAGATTTAACTACATGCATTAGCCACCCTCAGAAAGATTCCTGGATGAAAACCAAAAGCCAGTTCAATTCATAGGATTTGACTCAGACCTTAATGCCTTGCTTTTATACTCGAAGCAATTATCAGATATCTGAGGGCCAACATTATTCAGCGTGAGGGCTGAGGTTCTCATTCTCCACTAGTGTCCCTGGACCAGTGAATTATCCTCTCCATATCCACCTGGATGGTGGATTTCCCTCAGATCAACAAGTTCCCATTCTGGAGACTCCTGTCCGCATGTTCTAGGTTGCCAGTGGCATATTGTAATGGTAGCTCTGAGTTCTGATTATTAAAGAGAAAGGTAAATAAACACTTGGGCCATGGCCTGAACATTGACTGAGACTACTCAGCCATAAAAAGGAATTTGAATCAGCTGTAGTAAGGTGGATGAACTTAGAGCCTCTTATACAGAATGAAGTGAATCAGAAAGAGATACACAAGGATTGTGTATTAATGCACAGATATGGAATCGAGCAAGGGCACTGATGGACCCCGTGGGAAACAGACTTGTGAACATAGCAGGGGAGGCCAGGGAAGGGCAGATTCAGCACGCAGCCTTGACATATACACACTGCTGCTGCTGCTAAGTCGCTTCAGTCGTGTCCGACTCTGTGCGACCCCATAGACGGCAGCCCACGAGGCTCCCCCGTTCCTGGGATTCTCCAGGCAGGAACACTGGAGTGGGTTGTCATTTCCTTCTCCAATGCTTGAAAGAAAAGTGAAAGTGAAGTCGCTCAGTCGTGTCTGACTTTTCGCAACCCCACGGGCTGCAGCCCACCAGGCTCCTGCATCCATGGGATTTTCCAGCAAGAGTACTGGAGTGGGGTGCCATTGCCTTCTCCGGACATATACATACTATCATGTGTGAAATAGTGGAAAGTTGCCGTCTAATGCAGGGAGCCCAGCCTGGTGCTCTGTGATGCCCTAGATGGTTGGGATGGGGAAGGGAGGGAGGCTCAAGAGGAGGACATACACATAATTATGACTGATTCGAGTTGTTGTATGGCAGAAAGTAACACAACATTATATAGCAATTTTCTGCCAATTAAAACACACACACACATACACTGACTCAGAAACTCACTTCACTAGAGAAATTTATTAAAAAGCAATACCTAGAGCAAGCATAATATCAATTTCTTTAACACTGATCTATTTTACCATGAAAATGTGGTGTGAATGGCCACGGCATAGCTTTTCCTGGCTCAAAAGGATTCATGCTAGGTGGGGTGGTTTCCATTATTCTCAGGGTGTACAACAAAAGATTAGGTTAACCACATGAAATTGCTGATACTCAACTGTTTTTGACTTACTGGAACAGCAGTTTCATATGGCTCAACAGAGAATAATGTTGTTCGCTCGAGAGTAGAAGACGATGCTATTCGTTGAGTATGTTGAAGATTTGCCAGTGAAACTAAGCTTGTGGACTCTTCTTTTCCTTAAACATGATAGCAGGTCAGATTCAAAATCCCTATAGAGAAAGTCAAAGCTAAAATAGACAAAAGTTACACAACTAGTGTACGCTTTCACACTTGGGTATCCTGTTTCTGGCTCTGTCTGGTCATTGATATAAAACCCATGTTGCAGAGTTGACTGCTGTTAGCTGTTGAAAGCCAGTGGGATCATAATCCTTCCCTACTTGAGTGCCATGCAAGTGTAGCCCAGGTGTGTGTGGTGAGAGACACAGCTATCCACCGCTATCCACAGAGGGCATCTTATTAGCAAATTTCCCTTTAAGTCTATTCTCACTGATTTTGCACAAAAATTTCTCTAATCACCATTCAGAAGCTTTGCCAAAGACAATTTATGTTTATGAACACCTTATACAACTCAATTTTAAACTGGCTTTTTTTTTTAACAGTTTGGATAGTTTACAAATAAAAATGATCAGATGTGTATATACAACTGCAGCTAAGCAATGTCCAAAACTGCTTGACCTCAGAAACACCCGTAGCGGCCCTCTCTTAGTAGCAGAAATCCCCATCATTTAATATTCTCCTTAATTAAGGGTTTGAGGGCTTAATAAAATTTCAGGTATGTCATATGGAAGAGTTATCACATACTTTTATAGCCAGATATTATTTGCACCTTAGTGTGAATTGTTTAGTGTATCAGCTATTTTGATAATCTGATATGATAGTACACAATACATAGTTAGGGGCAAGTAAGTAGAGAGTGAGTGGAAAGATCTCTGTCCCAGGATAAGTCTAACTGGTATGTCACCACGGAGGGCCTATGGTCGTTGGAATTAAAAGCAGTGGATCACAGAGAATGGAGATTCCAGAATAGTAGATATTCGATCAAGTGTTCCTATATCACAGTGTGCATAAAGTTCAACTCTTTTTCGTGTTGGGTGGGCTGCCAGCCTTATAAAAGCTGGACATTTCAGAGGAATGGATCTTCTGAGCCATCTAGACACAGTTGGATCATCTAAAGTCAAGGCACTATGATGAACATCTAAGAATTCATGAGGGGCACTTGGCACCACCACGCAGAGGAGACACGTGAAAACCCAAGAGGAGGGTCAAGGGTCCCGTGTTACACTCACTTGCATTTGAATAATTTTTTCTAGCTATATTTTGGAAATAGGTTTACAAAGGAATAGACTCAGCCTAGTGGAAAAGTATGCCCAGAGACCTGGCCTGCTGCGACAAGGCATAGATGCCACTGACTCCATGCTTCTCACAGACCTGGCCTTCCCGTGAACTCTGAGCTTGGCCACTGCTTGATAGGATGGTAATGAAAAGTGTTAGAGTTGGGGAGGGGGTCGGGGAACAGCTCCCTGACTTTCTTCAGGCAAGCTCTAGGGAGGGCTGAGGAGAAGAGGGAAGGCTAAATGACATAGTCCAGAGCTGTTTGCTAGATTCACAGAATGAAGACTGTGACCCAGAAAAGCCAAACCATGACCGCTTTTCCCAGTCTGTGACAATGGAGATAAGGCAGGCTCCCACTCCTTCACTAAATACTTGGTGCTTAACTGGCCACTTGAGACACTGCTCATGTAATCACATCTTCATGAAGATGGACTTGAACTTCAAGAAGTGATATTGCAGGCTGGGGTCGGAAAACTGCACCCCATTGATACTGAGAGCACTGGGTTCTTAGTTCCCAGCAAGCCAGGTGTTATACCTTCATTCTCCCTCTAGGAAAATGAAAACTCTCTCAGATGGTTTCTACTCAAACCTGGGATCATTCATTCATTCGTTAGACTAACATTTGATAGACTCCTGATAGACCTCAGGTGCTGATGAAGCTCTGCGGTAATGCCTGCATCACCATGCTGCCTGGAATCTGGAAGGGCTTCTCTTTGAGCCTATTCAATTGCCCATCTTCCACCTCTTGGTTCTGAGACTTCCACACTTAGTCGACCTAGGATCTTTCACCTGCCCCTCCATACTCTGGCACCACCCTGCCAGAAACATTATCCAATTCCAAGCTAATAGGCTCCTCAAGCACTGCTGTCAAGCAAGAAGTGGCAACATACATGCTGTGTGCTGTCAGATTTCAATTCTATTTCAGCCACGGGAATGTGTGATAAGCCAGGGCAGCCTGCTGCTGTGTGGGTAGGTGTGTGTGTGTGTGTGTGTGTGTGTGTGTGTGTGCTCAGTTATGTTTGACTCTTTGCAACTCCAAGGACAATAGCCCACCAGGGTCCTCAGTCCATGGGATTTCCCAGGCAAGAATACTGGAGTTTTCCATTTCCTACTGCAAGGGATCTTCCCGACCTAGGGTTGGTACCCACGTCTTTTGTGTCTCCTGCATTGGCAGGCAGTGGATTCTTTAGGACTGCACCACCAGGATGAGAAGCTTTTGATCTCATTCAAGCTATATTCATTTTGAGAACACACCAAGGATTTTCTCTCAGAAAGCTCACATATCCTCTGGGTTTGCTTCTGAATTATAGATCAAATTACCATGACTTCTTTCAGTGGGGGGAAATGTCACCTAATTGTGTTTAAATGAATTCAAGTGTGATTGGTCAGTAATGGTTTACTATGAAAAAGCAAAGGATGTTCACCACGATGCTGGACCAACCAGAGCCATAGTATGGATGTCCCATAACTGCCCTCACGGATCATCCTTTCTAACACTGTTCAAATCCATTTCCTTACTGTGTTGTTACAAGTTCTTTTATCTCTCGAAAAGCATCCTCCTTCAAGGAAGGAGACTGTTTGTTCATTTGAGTATCTCTCTAGAGGTTCTGTATTTACCTATAGCAAAATCTCCAAAATACACTGTAAAATCAAATTAACATATATCCTTAGCAATGAACATATTTTTAATAATTAAAATGTATCTTTAACATTAGTGCCTTTGTAGGGATGGGGAGATAACAGCCACTGACAAAGTCTCTGCTCCCCTGGAGTTTGCATTTTAGTGTGTGGTGGGTGAGTAGAAAATAGAAAATAAAGAAAAGCAAATAAGAAAATAGCCAGTTGTAAGGAAAGAGCGATAAAGTCTTAAAAAGAGAATGGGTAGTGACTTGGTGTATGGAGAGTATCACTTTCTATTAGGGCTCACAACAGAACTCTCAAAATCAAAATTAAATAAAACATTTGTTTGGTGTCCACATGTTGAGAAGGAGTTAGCCACGTGGTCAACATCTGAAGCAAGAGCATCCCAGGACCACAGGAAGAAGCAACAGCCAATGTATCAAAGGATGGACAGGGCTGGAATGTTCAGGGCTTGAAAGAAGGCCAGTGTGACTGAAGCATTGTGAACAAGGAGGAAAAGTTCAGGAGATGAGGTTGGAGACATGGGCAGGAGCCCTGTGGGTCTTGAAACATGTGTGGGTTTCTTGCAAAGGCAATAGAAGCCTTTGGAAGTCTTAGAGTGGGAAGTAACACGATCTGATTTTTGTTTTTCAAGATCATCCCAGGGGTTATGTGGGGAACACTGGCTAAGTAAGAGAAGTGAGTGACTAGGTAGGGGCTATTGAGCAGTATTTGCCTGAGGTGGGGCAGTGTGCAGCCGAGCAGAAGTAGCAACAGCAATAACATCCTTCAGAAATTCAGGGAAAGTTTTCTGCACAGAGAAACTGCACGAGCAGAGGCAGGAACACGTGGAAGACACCCACAAGTCCTATGAGCCTGAGAGTTCTGTACATCTGGAGAAAAAGCTGTCAAATAAACAAAACAAACGCCTATGTGTTTGGCATGGTTTAGTTCTATTGTGAATGAATATATAGAGGCATCAAGTAAAAAAAGAAAAGCTTATTAAAAAAATAGTATACACAGAGTTAAGGGACCTAGAAAAAGACTAGAACAAGTGTCCATATACCCCACACACTTGGATTGACAGATTCAACCAAGTAAAGATGTTGGCTCTTCCACCAAGTTATTTTCTAAACGTCATGCAATCCCAGTCAAATTCCATATGCTGCTTTCGGATGAGTAACTTGGCATAAATCTCATCTACTTCGTGTGGAAGAATATCTGTGTGCAAATAATGAAGATGTCCACACCCTCTGTCATCTGTGCTCCCAGCCACGGCTTGTGCTAATGGGGACAAAGGAGTCTTGAGATTCTACATCTGCCCTTCCCCACCTTCGTCTCCTTCCAATTGAGGTTGTAAGGAAAGAGCAACTGGCTTTTCACGATTAACCCTGCAGCACAATTTTGAAACTTTTTTGACAGTGACACATGTAAAGAAATGATTTATGTAAGGACACATATATAGTGTTGAAGGGCTTTGCATGTGGTGCTAGTGGTAAAGAATCCACCTGCCAGTGCAGGAGAGGTAAGAAACATGGGTTTGATCCCTGGGTCGGGAAGATTCCCCTGGAGTAGGAAGTAGCAACCTGCTCCAGGATTCTTGCCTGGAAAATTCCATGGACAGAGAAGCCTGGCAGGCTACAGTTCATGAGGTTACAAAGAGTCAGACATGACTGATCCCATGCACACGCGTGCACACACACACACATGCACACACACGTGCACACACACACACACACACACACACACACACATGCGTGCACACACACACAAGTTGCTCTCATCACCAGGGCTATCTAACTGGCAGAGCAGCGACCCCTTTGGCTGAAGTCTCACTCACTTTGCTTAAACATGAAATTCAGAAAACATTTCCTTTAGATTTCCTTCTAGCCTAAGAATGGAAAAAGTCGGTCAGTCTTAGCTGATTGGGAAACAAAGGAGGGGAAGTGGAATTTATGGTGTGTGTGTGTTTTTTTAATATAATGATGATAATGATGATGATGAATGAATAAAGCTCCCAGTCCTTGCTCGCAGGGAGCCTCGGCTCCCATCTCTGTGTGAGAGCTTTTCCCTCCATTTGGTAAACCCATTCAGCTTTTCTATTCCATCCATTTTTTAAAAAATAGAAGGTGGATTTAAGAACATATTCAACATGATTTCATGGAAGATTGCATCCTTCTAATGCAAAATATTTGTTTTTAACTGCACAGAACTAAAGTGCCTTCTAAAAAAAGTCCAAGCTACAACTCTGTTCTCTAGCCATAAAAATTTAAAATCACATTGATTACCCATCTGGCATATCTCCTAATTATGCATCTCTTACTGGACTAATACTCCCTTCAGAAGCAAAACAGTAAATATACAAAGGGAAACATGATTAATAATTTCTTTGTGTTCTGTTTTTCAGGACAAGTCCCCGCTTATTCGTGCTCTCCGCTGAAAATGTTTCATAACTATACCCCAAAACAGATATGATAAACTGTCCCCTGACTATCTGCTTAAAAGGAAGGGGGAGACATGGGAGCGTGTGTTTGTGTATTTTTAAACACGTTTGACTAACTTCTGCCTCTCCTCCGTCATATGTCTTAGCAGTTCAGTTCTGCTTCAACAAATCGGTTTTCTGGAAAATCAGGCAAATGTATTTGACTGAACAAGCTACACAGCCTACACTTGAAACAGACTATTTTTTAAGAAGCTGCATCCTGTTAGACTCATTTATTCCAGGATACCTGACATCTTATGAAACAAATTATGTACACTCATTCAAAATTGCATGGAGTAGCCTACGAATCGCCAGTAATTCATCTTTAATGCTTTCTATCATCTTCTTTATACCTCTGTCCCCTTTCAGCTTTCTTTCTCCACCAACAACCTACAGGAATCTAGACTCCCTTGCTCCCATCAAAAGAGAATCACCAATTTCCTAGTAAAATTTTATATGTAATTCCTATCATGAAAACTTCAAAATGTAATGTTTTCCTTCATGAAGTACGTAAAGAGAAAAATCAAGCTATACCTTATATTGCTAGCTATCCAGTAGCCACACCAATAGTTTTTCCTTGAGAATAGAACTCCAATATTCTTTAAATTGGCAACATGGCTAACTATTCTCCCAGAATTCTTTGTATCTTAGAGTGACCATGTGACATATTTCAGTCCAATGAGCCCTAAACAGAAGTCTACTGGAAGTCTCCAGGAAACCCTTTATTTTCTTGATTTTTTCATTTCAGTTCAGTTCAGTTTCTCAGTTATGTCTGAATCTTTGCAACCCCATGGACTGCAGCATGCCAGGCTTGCCTGTCCATCACCAATTCCTGGAGTTTACTCAAACTCATGTCCATTGAGTCGGTGATGCCATCCAACCATCTCATCCTCTGTTGTCTCCTTCTCCTTCTGGCTTCAATCTTGCCCAGCATCAGGGTCTTTTCCAGTGGGTCAGTTCTTCACATCAGGTGGCCAAAGTACTGGAGCTTCAGCTTTAGCATCAGTCATTCCAATGAGCATTCAGGACTGATTTCCTTTAGGATTGACTGGTTGGATCTCCTTGCAGTCCAAAAGACTCTCAAGAGTCTTCTCCAACACCATCATTCAAAAGCATCAATTCTTCAGTGCTCAGCTTTCTTTATGGCCCAACTTTCACATCCATACATGACTACTGGAAAAACCATACTTTGACTAGATGGACCTTTGTTGGTAAAGTAATGTCTCTGCTTTTCAATATGCTGTCTACATAACTTTTCTTCCAAGGAGCAAGCATCTTTTAATTTCATGGCTGCAGTCACCATCTGCAGTGATTTTGGAGCCCAAGAAGATAAAGTCTATCACTGTTTCCTTTGTTTCCCCATCTATTTGCCACGAAGTGATGGGACCAGATGCCATGATCTTAGTTTTTGGAATGTTGAGTTTTAAGCCAACTTTTTCACTCTTCTCTTTCACTTTCATCAAGAAGCTCTTTAGTTCCTCTTCACTTTCTGCCATGAGGGTGGTGTCATCTGCATATCTGAGGTTATTGATATTTCTCCTGACAATCTTTTTTCTAGCTTGTGCTTCATCCAGCCCAACATTTCACATGATGTACTCTGCATAGAAGTTAAATTAACAGGGTGACAATATACAGCCTTGACATACTCCTTTCCCAATTTGGAACCAGTCCTTTGTTCCATGTCTGGTTTTAACTGTTGCTTCTTGACCTGCATACAGATTTCTCAGGATGGGCTTCCCTCATAGCTCAGTTGGTAAAGAATCTGCCTGCAATGCAGGAGAACCCAGTTTGATTCCTGGGTCGGGAAGATCCGCTGAAGAAGGGAAAGGCTACCCACTCCAGTATTCTTGGGTTTCCCTTGTGGCTCAGCTGGTAAAGAATCCGCCTGCAATGCGGGAGACCTGGATTTGATCTCTGGGTTGGGAAGATCCCCTGGAGAAGGGAAAGGCTACCCACTCCAGTATTCTGGCCTGGAGAATTCCATGGACTGAGTCCACGGGATTGCAAAGAGTCAGACACACTGAGTGACTTTCACTTCACTTCAGGTATGGTGATTCTTGATTTTTAGGGAACAGAAATGGCTGCCAGTTTCTTTCCATCTTCTTATTGCCCTGAGCAAAAATGTGATGTCTGGGGCTGAAGCAACCTTCTTCAGATCATGAGGCCTCACAAAGACCTTAGCTCTGAGATCTCTGAGCCACTGAACCAACCCTGGCAGCCCACTGCCCCTCAGAAATACATTTTTATGAGAAAAATGAAACCTTATATGCTTAAGCCGTTAAGTTAGTCAGATATTGCATCTTAAGTGATGTGCAATATGAAAGAGTTCATGCTAAGTTCCACAGCCCAGAGACTCTGCAGCAGTGTCTCAGGGGCTAAGGTGGAGAACTCAGCAAAGGCTAAGCCAGCAGAGAAACCCTTCTTTTATTGGTACCTGATTTCCCCAGGCTAATTCACATTTTATCTTACCTACCTAGGTTATAATTAAGAATTCACTTGAAAAAAATAAATTATTCTGTTTAAGAATCTATGCTTAAAACAACTGGATTAGATACATTCAGATCAGAAAATTTGTTGACTTTATTACAGAAAGAAACCCAAAGGAATGAAATCATTACTAATGGGATTTTAGCAATACAGTGTCCATGAGGGGATGATATTCTGATAAAGAAAAACCAGCCTGGATCCTCTCTGCTTCCTTCTCTCTCTCTCTTCCTGTTCTGAGTACCAAACTAATGTCATGTATTTTTTCCAATCAGGTTGGTTGGTTGTTCTACCAAGAGATGCAAAGACAGCACCCATAATCCTGTATCTTCATGGAATTCAGGGATCTAAGTCTGTGTAGGACCTCAGGAATGTTTTAAAAACTAATAATAGGTACTTCATAAGAGCAGAAGCTGCAAAGCAGTTGGGGGCCATCGCTGCTTTTGTAACTCTCTTCTCCAGTGACCCTGGTCCTGGGGGAAGGCTGGACTGTTGCAAAGTCTTGAGACCAACATTCAAATGAGTTTCCTTCTGTACCAGTGAAAGTCACTCAGTTGTGTCTGACTCTTTGTGACCCCATGGCCTATACATTCCATGGAATTCTCTAGGCTAGAATACTGGAGTGGGTAGCCTTTCCCTTCTCCAGGGGATCTTCCCAACCCAGGGATCAAACCCAGGTCTCCTGCATTGTTGGCAGATTCTTTATCAGCTGAGCCACAAGGGAAGCCTAAGAATACTGGAGTGGGTAGCCTATCCCTTCTCTTCCCCCGGGGTCTCCTGCATTGCAGGCGGATTCTTTACCAACTGAGCTGTCAGGGAAACCCAAAGGCTGATGCGTATTTTATGTAATGTTGGTGTTCTACAATGCTCTGCATACCCTGAACTTTGGTGTTTGGACTCGCATTTAAAATTCATCATGGTCTTTCATGAGTTAAAACCAAGAATTGTTCAAAAATGAGAATAACGTCTGCCCACCTTCCCTCCCCTCTCACAAGCACACCCTACTCAACACTGAGACCTCACCCCTCCTGCAAAGGCCAATATTATTTTACTCACCATCCCGCTACTCTCCTTGGACCTTCTATACTGTAGTGGGTGGGCTTTAGGATGAGAGAGGCTTGGGTTTCATCCCAGGTCAGCCATTTACTGCCTCTGCGATCTTGGGCTAATTGCTTAACTACTCTGTGTTCCGTCTCCTCCTGCTTCAATGGGACATGAGTGTAGTACCTACCTGGTAGGATTGTTATGAGGCTTAAATAATTTAAAATATTCAAAGCACCCAGAACAGTTCCTGGAACTTGTTAAGCATTAAATGAGTATTAGCTATTATTTTTGTTGTTACTTACCTGTCCCCAAGCTTCATTGCCCCATTGGTAAATGGGAATAACAATGCCCCATACAATTAGCTCTTAACTAGTGGATGGACAATCTGCTGACACAGTAACTTTTGTTGGAGGCTCACTGTTTCCTCCACTGCTTCTCTCTGGGTTCTGTCTGCTCCAAGCTTCTCAGCACCTTAGATCTTGCTGCCTGAGCGAAGCCTTCTCCAGCTTCAGGAGTCCACCCTGTCTTCTCCTATACAAATATCCACAGTTATTCATATC
The DNA here is from genome assembly GCF_027580195.1 of Bos mutus. NCBI lineage: Eukaryota > Metazoa > Chordata > Mammalia > Artiodactyla > Bovidae > Bos > Bos mutus. The sequence goes on from NC_091632.1 coordinate 16,330,293, forward strand.
TGTACCCTGCAATTTAGTACCAAATCATAGGTTGTCTTTTTTGTTCTTTTTTACTTCAATTTCCTATTAAGACTTTAAATTTCCTATGTGCAAGAATTCGTTCCTCCATATTTCACTTTTTTCCTTTTCCTTTTCTTTTTGGGATGCTCTGTGTAGCACTCGAGATCTTTGTTCCCCTACAAGGGATTGAACCCATGTCCCGTGCACTGGGAGCATGAAGTCTTAACCACTGGAGCACCAGCGAAGTTCCTACCATACACTTTAGTATCTTATCCAGAGGCGGGGACATGGGACCTGCTTAATAAAAATTTGTGATTGCTCTACTTATCCTTATGCTCCTATTTTTATATGTATGCATGGAATTCCTTTCAAAGCAGGTTACATTTGCAGGACAGCAAAGTACCAGAAAAAGCATTCACTTGCTCTCACCTGAACTAGAATTGGGCATAAACCCAGTAGCAGAGGAAACTTGGAAAGAGTTCCCTCTCTCTGTGATGTTGGAGGGACCCAGGCTTTACACTCCCTGAAACAGCGGGAAAAACACGAGTGAGGCAACATCTTCTTGATCTTATTTCATCAATTGAAACTCCCCCTTCTCCTAGGCCTTACCTTGGCCAAATTCAAGAAACAGATGTTTGCATAAAAAAGACTCTCCCTGGAGTCGGTGTGACTGTTTATCCGATTTTCACCCTGCCATCCAGACTTAGGTTATGTCCAACAGAGCCCAAACAACGAGTTGGAATGTACGAACTTCAGCCTGCAGAAGAGGTCAAGGAGAGGTGAGAGGGCCTCATATAAGGGGTGCTGGAGAGGAGATCGCCCCTTCGTGAGAAGTGGGACAAGGGAAATTCATTTCCCATGAACAGAGAAACTTTTCTCAGCACTGGATCCATAAACCTTTTTTTAAATTGAAGTATAGTTGATCTATAATGTTGTGTTAGTTTTACTGTACAGCAAAGTGATTCAGTCATATATATATATATATCAAGAATCTGATATACCAGATATATATTTGATTGATATATATATATCAGATCTTTTCCCCTTATAGGGTATCATAAAATATTGAATATAGTTCCATAATCCTTCATTCATACTATTTTCTATGTGAAGACCCTGGTCTTCCAGCAAAATGTTTAAAATTTTCTAAACCTTTTAAGTCCACAGAGCTGTTCTGTATTGATGAACTAAGGATACACATCTCTTTTTCCTTTTTCTTTCCCTGTTGAGTTTGCGTATTTTGATTATCTCATGAGCTATGAGTAATTGCTTCAATGCTGATGACGGCTCTGTCTCAGAAAGCTATACATCTGTTAAATCTTGTCTAGTTCAACTTCTTTTCTCCAACATTATCTTAGGGAAGTTTTATGTGAAATATGAAGAGAGTAGGAGAGATGCTGCTTCATGGGGTTTACATCTCAGAGGTGAGAACTGAAAGCCCGCCTCTGATGGCAACATCTGCTCTGAACACGGGCATCAAGGGACCTGCCATCAGACTGTTTTGTCTTAAGGATGATCACCATGTATGTTCACAAATAAAAACATGAAGCGTTCTGACAGCCAAGCAAACCGTGAAGAATTAAACTTCCCAAACAGGAAAACACACTGCAACATCTTGCTGCTCTTCATTTGAAGAAACTACTTCAGTCAGAGTCTCTTCACTTCCTTCTGCTTGACTGCCCTCCCAACCCCCTCGGGTTCATCCCTTATGGACATGTTTCTGCACACGGGCAAGTTTCCATTTGGAGAGGGACTGGTCCGATGTTGAAAAAATCAGTTTCCTAATGATAAAATCAGACTTCTCTAGTAAAGGTGTTTGAGACAGTGATTCAGAAGCAGTGAAAGGAGGTTTATAAAATAACCAGCACCACCCAAGACAAAAGTTTTCAGTGACTCACCATTGCCTTCCCATCAAGTCCCTTGAAATTTCAGTCTCTCTGCTCTCTGGCCTCATTCTCTGGTCTCTGGTCTATCCTTCTTAGTACAATCCCTGCTATATTTCAGGAAGCTCCAGACAACCGAAACCAGCCATCTTCCTTGACCATGTTCATTCTCATGTTCTTCCCCAACTGCTTTTCTTATGCCAGCATTTAAATGCAAATCCTCTCTCCATCCTGTTACTATATGACAAAGGTCTGTGTGGTCAACGTTATGGTTTTTCCAGTGGTCATGTATGGATGGGACTCAATGGACATGAGTTTGAGCAGTCTCCAAGAGTTGGTGATGGAGAAGTCTTGTGTGCTACAGTCCATGGGGTCGCAAAGAGTCGCACGTGACTGAGTGACTGAACTGAACTGAACTCAGTGCCTAATGCAAGGGCAGGAGCATCTCCTGATCGTTCAGCTGGATGTGACCGCTCCATTCCTTACAGTGTTGTAGACTCTTGCTTTGAGCATCACATTCACATTCATGGTGTAGACCTCTGTACACCTGCTCAATCCCCCCTACAACACTGCAGTCTCAGAAGAGTGCTTGGTAAAGAAATGCCTTGAGTACAAAACAGAGAGCCTTGTTGCTATGGACTGAACTGTAAACCCCCTGCACCAAATTCATGTGTTGAAGTCCTAAGGCCCAGTATGACTGTATTTGGAGACAGCACCTTTAGGAGGTAACTAAGGTGAAATACTCAAACTACTGCACAATTGTACTCATCTCACACGCTAGTAAAGTAATGCTCAAAATTCTCCAAGCCAGGCTTCAGCAATACGTGAACCATGAACTTCCTGATGTTCAAGCTGGTTTTAGAAAAGGCAGAGGAACCAGAGATCAAATTGCCAACATCTGCTGGATCATGGAAAAAGCAAGAGAGTTCCAGAAAAACATCTATTTCTGCTTTATTGACTATGCCAAAGCCTTTGACTGTGTGGATCACAATAAACTGTGGGAAATTCTGAAAGAGATGGGAATACCAGACCACCTGACCTACCTCTTGAGAAATCTGTATGCAGGTCAGGAAGCAACAGTTAGAACTGGACATGGAACAACAGACTGGTTCCAAATAGGAAAAGGAGTTCGTCAAGGCTGTATATTGTCACTCTGCTTATTTAACTTATGTGCAGAGTACATCATGAGAAACGCTGGGCTGGAAGAAGCACAAGCTGGAATCAAGATTGCCAAGAGAAATATCAATAACCTCAGATATGCAGATGACACCACTCTTATGGCAGAAAGTGAAGAGGAACTAAAAAGCCTCTTGATGAAAGTGAAAGAGGAGAGTGAAAAAGTTGACTTAAAGCTCAACGTTCAGAAAACTAAGATCATGGCATCCGGTCCAATCACTTCATGGGAAATAGATGGGGAAACAGTGGAAACAGTATCAGACTTTATTTTCTTGGGCTCCAAAATCACTGCAGATGGTGACTGCAGCCATGAAATTAAAAGACGCTTACTCCTTGGAAGGAAAGTTATGACCAACCTAGATAGCATATTCAAAAGCAGAGACATTCCTTTGCCAACAAAGGTCCATCTAGTCAAGGCTATGGTTTTTCCTGTGGTCATGTATGGATGTGAGAGTTGGACTGTGAAGAAGGCTGAGAGCTGAAGAATTGATGCTTTTGAACTGTGGTGTTGGAGAAGACTCTTGAGAGACCCTTGGGCTGCAAGGAGATCCAACCAGTCCATTCTGAAGGAGATCAGCCCTGGGATTTCTTTGGAAGGAACAATGCTAAAGCTGAAACTCCAGTACTTTGGCCACCTCATGGGAAGAGTTGACTCATTGGAAAAGACTCTGATGCTGGGAGGGATTGGGGGCAGGAGGAGAAGGGGACGACAGAGGATGAGATGGCTGGATGGCATCACTGACTCAATGGACGTGAGTCTGAGTGAACTCCGGGAGTTGGTGATGGACAGGGAGGCCTGGCATGCTGCGATTCATGAGGTCACAGAGAGTCGGACACTACTGAGCAACTGAACTGAACTGACTGAAGGTGAAATGAAATTATAAGAGTGGAGTCTTTCCACATGCACGCACTGAAGAAAAACCATATGAGAACACAGCAAAAAGGCGGTCGTCTGCAAGCCAGAAAGAGAGTCCTCAAAAGAAAACAAACCCTGCTGGTCTTTGCTCTTGAACTTTCCAGTTTCCAGAACTGTGAGCAAACAAATTTCTGTTGTTGAGCTGAGTAAGACATTCATTCATATGTGATGAGCCATCAATAAACAGTGATTTTGAAGACTGGCTCCATGAATGGGGAAGGTGGTATCTGAAGGGTTCCATCCCCTCTACTGACCATATCTTACCCCTTTCAGTGGCTAACTGGTAGTAGGAGAGTGGCAGTGAAGTCTGGGCTAAAGGGACTATTAGATGCCTCTTACTTAATTTCAACTTTTAAAACACACAGTTCAAAACTTAACACTAAAAGGTATGTATTACAAATGCAGTGTAAGAACAGCTTCTTGGTTATTTTCAAAAACCAAGCTTCACTGGGGTGATCCATTCCTTTCCAATAAAGCTACACAATGCTTCCCTGGCCTCTTCAGAAATGAAAAACTGCACACAGTTGACAAATTCTTATGGACTTATTCAAACCAGATTTATGAGTAAAGATAACTTATGTATTTATCAAATAAGATGTCTGGTATCATGTAGACAAAATCACAATGTGGTGATTGTGATCACTTTAATCATTTTGATTAAAGCTCTTTAATTGCTTTGTTACATCATGAAAACCTGGCTTAAAATCCATAGGTCAAGCAGTTAAGAGAACGTGTTTTGTACTCTAAACTTACTACTAATTTTACTTGAATGGTATATAGGATTAGTCAGGGTTCTCCATAGAAAGAGAACCATTAGGATGGAAGATAGATAAATTTATTTTAAGGAATTGACCCACTTGTTTGTAGGGTGTAGGGGCTGGCAAGTCAGTAGAACAGGTCATCAGGGAAATTTAGGGAGGAATAAGTATTACAGTCTTGAGCCCAAAATTGGCAAGTTTTGAAATCAGGCAGTTTCCATGTTTTAATCTTGAGGCAGAATTTCTTTCTTTGGGAAACCTATCTTTGCTCTGAAGATCTTCAACTGATCAGATGAGCCCTACCCTCATTTTTAAGGATAATCTGCTTTACTCAAAATCTACTGACTTAAATATGAATCACATTTTAAAAAATGCATCATGGCAACATTTAGACTGGAGTTTGATCAAACAAACTGGGTACCAAAACCTAAAGGAATCAATCAAACCAGTCAACCCTAAAGGAAATCAATCCTGAATATTCATTAGAAGGACTGATGCTGAGGCTGAAGCTCCAATATTTTGGTCACCTGATACGAAAAGCCAACTCATTAGAAATGACTCTGATGCTGGCAGAGTTTGAAGGCAGGAGGAGAAGGGGACGACAGAGGACAAGATGGTTGGAAGGCATCACTAATTCAATGGACATGAATTTGAGCAAGGTCAGGGAGATGATGAATGACAGGAAAGCCTGGCGTGTGGTGGTACATGAGGTTGCAAAGAGTTGGACACAACTGAGCAACTGAACAACAGCAATCATAACCTAGCCAAGGTGATATGTAAAGTTAACCATCACAAATGGAGACAAAGCTCCAACCAAAAGTATTTAACTTAGAGACATTTTCAGCATTGGGTAATATTCCCAAGAGCCCTTGGGAATCCCTGCATCTTGGCTAAGTTGCTTGAAACATCTAAGCCAAAAAAACCTACTGGACCCAAAACTGAGTGGTGAAACGTTCTGGAAGTTCCTCCAGGGCAGAACAGTAGAACAAAGTCCCCAAACGCTTTTATTTATTTGGAAAACGGTTCAGGGACCATTCCAGTGAATCCTAGAGAAGAATTGGCAAGTCAGTTTTCAAAGAACAATTCACTGATTTCATCTGAGATTATGTCTAACAGTTTTGCTAAATAATCTTTCAACACTATAACAAGAAGCTGATGAGAGAATAAAACTTAAGGAGTGGATATACTGCTCAATAACAGAAAGATTGTTTTCTCTTTTCTACCTCCCTTACTTGTAAATACTAGTTTTTATAGCTCCTTGGCAGGAGAAAAAGACTCTTTAAAACCATGACCCAATGTCAGAGAGAAAACAGACTAATCTCTTAAACTAATGGCGGTTGTTGAGGACTCCTTTAGTGATAGTCAGCTGGGGGAAAAAACAGTGTGGGGGGGGGATGAACTTTGCAATAAACGACCTTCACAGAAGAAGACTATTCATGTTAATTAGTAGCTCTTTTCAAATATGATTCATATACGCATTGGGCCATGCCATGCCGAACAATGCAGGCACTGTAGTAAACATCCAGATAAGTCTCAAGTATGGTTATCAAAATTTTAGAAAACTCTAGGGAGCATTTTTTTTTCATAAGATTGTGACTTGCTGCTCCTAGTACATTGCACAATGGTATCTCTCCTAATGGCTTTTAGCTTTTGCCACTGCCAACTTTTATATTTAAAATCCATACAATTATGGACAATTTATGAACATTACGAGGCTTTTCTTTTTTGCACTGATTCTTACTAATTCAAGCCAGCTTTTAGCCTTTGCAAATCAAATGCATTTTGCTTACAACACTAGATTCATTCTCACATATTCCACTTTATTCTTATTATTAGTATTCCTTATTATGCATATTTAATTTAAGAATGCATTTTCTCCATTAAAAAATTAGAATATGTGGAAAGAAGTACCAGAAGGTGATTATTTGCTTTAGCTTGCTTTTATCAACTATTGAAGCCCTCAGATGGTCTTCCCAAAGTTCCAAGCAAGAGACAAACATGCTAAAAGGCAAAAAACAAAAACAAATTAAAACACAAATCTGCTCTCATAGAACTAATTTCCTTATGGTATATAAGATGTCAAGTTCAATGAAGAGAATACTGAAAATTTCTTCATTTTATATGACTCGAAAAAGGATATAAATTTGCAAGTATTCCTTAAGCAAATACACCATTAAGTATGGTTTTTTGGAGATTAATCCAGCAAGATGTACCAAAAAGTATGAAGTCAAGTGTGCACCTTACCCACCTTTACACCCCACACCACCTCCTCACGACACTCTTTGACTAAATAGAACAATTAATGGGCCAAACCTCCACATATGTCTTTATGGAAAATTCCTTCAATAAAATAGCTAGGACTTTAGAGTCTGCAAGAAATAAGCAACTGGTTGGAGTTCCTTTCTTAATTTTGCAGTCATTGATTGGAGGCTATTAGCCAACTGATTTGATTGTTTTTTCCATGTGTTACCTAACAAGTTTGAATCTTCCCACTTCCACGTCAAACTTATTGATTTAACTGGTTGTTTTCAAACAGTGAGGGTAAAGCAAAGAACTCTCTGTGGCTGATGAAAGCAGTCTTCTCTTTCTTGCCCTCCTTACCCACCCGGGATCTCCAACAAACACACTGTGTAACTTTGGTTTGCTGAGTAGGGTCCTATATCAACCACACTGACTGCACAGAACAGGAAGAACAGAGTATGTATGTTAATTTCCCCTTTCAGTTCAGTTCAGTCGCTCAGCCATGTCCAACTCTTTGCAACACCATGAATCACAGCACACCAGGCCTCCCTGTCCATCACCAACTCCCTGAGTTCACTCAGACTCATGTCCATTGAGTCAGTGATGCCATCCAGCCATCTCATCCTCTGTTGTCCCCTTTTCCTCCCTCCCCCAATCCCTCCCAGCATCAGAGTCTTTTCCAATGAGTCAACTCTTCGCATGAAGTGGCCAAAGTATTGGAGTTTCAGCTTTAGCATCAGTCCTTCCAAAGAACACCCAGGACTGATCTCCTTTAGGATAGACTGGTGGGATCTCCTTGCAGTCCAAGGGACTCTCAAGAGTCTTCTCCAACACCACAGTTCAAAAGCATCAATTCTTCGGTGCTCAGCTTTCTTCACAGTCCAACTCTCACATCCATACATGACCACTGGAAAAACCATAGCCTTAACTTGATGGACTTTTGTTGGCAAAGTAATGTCTCTGCTTTTGAATATACTATCTAGGTTGGTCATAACTTTCCTTCCAAGGAGTAAGTGTCTTTTATTTTCATGGCTGCAATCACCAGCTACAGTGATTTTGAAGCCCAGAAAAATAAAGTCTGACACTGTTTCCACTGTTTCCGCATCTATTTTCCAAGAAGTGATGGGACCAGATGCCATGATCTTAGTTTTCTGAATGTTGAGCTTTCAGCCAACTTTTTCACTCTCCTCTTTCACTTTCATCAAGAGGCTTTTTAGTTCCTCTTCACTTTCTGCCATAAGAGTGGTGTCATCTGCATATCTGAGGTATGCAGATATTTCTCCCGGCAATCTTGATTCCAGCTTGTGCTTCTTCCAGCCCAGCATTTCTCATGATGTACTCTGCATATAAGTTAAATAAGCAGGGTGACAATATTCAGCCTTGATGTATTCCTTTTCCTATTTGGAACCAGTCTGTTGTTCCATGTCCAGTTCTAGCTGTTGTTTCCTGATCTGCATATAGGTTTCTCAAGAGGCAGGTCAGGTGGTCTGGTATTCCCATCTCTTTCAAAATTTTCCACAGTTTATTATGGATTGCCATTTGTTATTGGTTTGGCACTTTAAAATCTATAGACACCAGCTGGTTTGTTTTACTATGGAGTCCAAATAAATTAATACTGTATAACATTTTTGGCACCTCTTAAGCATCTATCATATGAAGGATACCATGCTATCTATTAATACTTTTGATATAACATATTACCTACTAGGGCTTCCCAGCTGGTGCTAGGGGTAAATAACCTGCCTGCCAATATAGGAGATGCAAGAGAGGTGGGTTCGATCCTTGGATCAGGAAGATCCCCTGGAGGAGGGCATGACAACTCACTCCAGTATTCTTGCCTGGAGAATCCCCATGGACAGAGGAACCTGGAAGACATGACTGAAGCAACTTAGCACGCATAGTACCATATTACCTACTAAGCATAACGTACCTAAGAGAGTTCCAGCTCACACTGTACAGATGAGAATTCTTCTTCCTCCACTTACTAGCTTTGTAAATATGCCCATATTGTCTCTCTGGGCCTCAGTGTTCTTACCTGAAAAATAGAGGCAATAGTAATACTGTCTCATAGAGCTGTGAGGATAAATGTAATGCATTTAAAACCCTCCAAACAGAGCTTTCCAAGCCTTATTCTCCTATGTGTGTCTTAATCCTATGCCTCTAGGAACCCCTGGGATATTTCTTCCTATTAATCCCTAGTATTTTGGAATTTTCAATCCCATTTTTTGTTTTGAAAGAAGGATAGAGTACAGTCAGCTTGGCAGGGCTCCATACTCCTGCTCTCCCAGCTATCAAAGCAGGTCTTCACTAGCTTGTCTCAGTACCCCTTCGCCGTCCCTAATATCTTCAATGAAAATAGAATCTTACAGTTAAGACCAATAAATGCCTTGGAAACAAAATATAAACAGACCTTAATTAATTAGCCTCCTAATTATTCTCTCCTGACGCCATTTTTTTCAGTTCTTCTACAACCATGATCAGAAACAAAACATCAGAAAATAGTAAGAGTGCTCTTTTCATTGTTATCTTGGCAGCTAAGGTTAATCAAGTACACAATTGACTGCAAAAAGATCGGTTACTAATATTTGGAAAGTATCTTTCTGCGATATCATATATAAGTTTCAACATAGGTCTGAAAAATATAAGGTGGGGGGGATCTTTCTGTATTCTCAAGAATGATGCAATGATGAGTATCAGCAATCTCAATTCTGAAATCCCAAATTAAAATATCAGAAGTGTGCCCTACTTATAATGTTAATTGCCCTCTTTATCAGGGTCCAGAGGGCTACATACTTATTTCCACCAGGTGTTATTTTTAACAGTGTGTTTTAGGATTGATGCTTTACCCACAAATGCCTTGTTGATGGATCACTTGACAATGCTTATAGCAGCCTGTGGATTTGTACCTCTTCACCCTCCCATGAGGGCTAGGTCAGATTAATCATGGCATTATTATGTCATTCATTCTAACGGTCTGCCTCTGGAAGGAAGTCATGTCAGCTGTGGTACAATTATCTAAGACTGATGATACAGACCAAAGTCATTATAATACATTTACTTGGTACGGATCTTCTTAGCTACAGTTCCAAACTCACAACCCAAATAGTAGGTATGTGGGATCCTCCTTAGTAGGACTACATTTTCACCATGCCAGTAGAAAGCAAAGGATCGTCAGTGGACTTGTTATATGCAAAATAATACATCCCTTTTACAAGGAAAGATCGAGCATGCTGCTTATTGGAGATGGATCTACATCGTGAGTATCATACCTCCATCAGCTGGAAAGAGACCACATATGGTGATTTTTAAGAAAATCAGACAAAGACCTATCAATAATCAGGGCAGAAGAAACTCCATTTCCTAATTTCTTCACTTTGAAAGTCAAGAAAGTTGACAAATACTTGTGAAGTTCGGATTTGAGAAATTAAGGTGGGATGATAATCAACGGTCAGCATGGCCCTCTCCCTCATGGACATCATAGAAGATGGGGTCTGAAAGCCCACAGGGAGTAGAAGAGGGTTCCTCTTGTCCTGGAGTTACCTGCACTTCCATTGACGCTCCCCTATTTCAGTTTAATGTTTTATTCATTTCTTACTGACTTCTATAGTACAAGCACTCTCCTCAACTATCAGCCCATCCAGGACCATCTCTCAGAAGACATTATTCTCCATTTGTAGAACATCTGAGGTTGTCGGACAAGGCTACCTGAGACTCTCATGAGTTCAGCTCAAATTTCCCAGTATCCTGTCTTCACTTGCTAAGTCCCATGCCTCTACCTGTCCTCTGGGTTCCATGCCTCTGGAACTTTCTCTTTACCAACCCCTCTCCCCCCCAGCATTTTGGAATCTTTAGTCTCTTCTTTCTCATCTCTGTCTCTGCCTCTCTCTCTCTCTCTCACACACACACATGCACAGAAGCATTTGTAACTGTATCCCTAAGTCTATTCTAGCAATACAATAATAAATAGGAGAAGAAGTAATAAGCAAAGGAGTAATCAAGATTGAGTAGATCTCAGTCAGCTAGGAATGCAAGAAGAATTTTTAAGTAACTTTATTGACCTATAATTTACATGGTATTAACTAAATCCATTTAAAGTGTACAATTCTGTGAGTTTTGACAAATATATGTATCCATGAAACTGCTCGCATGTGAAATGAGTGCAGTTGTACAGTAATTTGAACATTCTTTGGCATTGCCTTTCTTTGAGATTAGAATGAAAACTCACCTTTTTCAGTCTCGTGGCTACTGCTGAGTTTTTCAAATTTCCTGGTATTAAGTGCAGCACTTTAACAGCATCATCTTTTAAGATTGGAAATAGCTCAGCTGGAATTCCATCACCTCCACTAGCTTTATTTACAGTAATGCTTCCTAAGGTCCACTTGACCATTATTGTATAAGTATACATCTATTGGCTTATTTATTCACCTGTCGATGGATATTGGATTATTTCCAGTCTAGGGCTTTATTTCAAATAAAGTGCTAGGAACATTGCACACAATATTTTGTATGGATATATATTTTTACTTCTTTTGGGTAAATACTTCTAAATTACTTCTCTAGGAGTAGAATGGCTGGTGGTATGGTAGAAATATGTTTAACTTTAAACAAATGGACAGGTTTTCAAAGTGGTGACATCATTTTATATTCTCACAGCAATGCATGTGAGTTTTGCCTGTTCCACATAACAGGAACAGTTTTGCCTGTTCCACATTCTAATGGCTGCTGCTGGTGGTGGTTTAACAGCTCAGTCATGTCTGACTCTTGACCCCATGAACTGTAGCTTGTCAGCCACCTCAGGCGCCTCTGTTCATGGGATTCTCCAGGCAAGAATACTGGAGTGGGTTGCCATTTCCTTCTCCAGGGGATCTTACTGACCCAGGGATCAAACCCAGGTCTCTTGTATTGAAGGCAGATTCTTTACCAACTGAGCCACCAGGGAAGCCCCATTCTAGTGGGTATGTAGTTTAATTTGCATTTCCATGATAACTAATGGTTTTGATCTTATTTTCATTGCTTAGGCCATTTGTATATCTTCTTCTTTAAACTGTATGTTCAAATATTTTGCCTATTTTCAAAACTGGGTTATCTTCTTATTGAGGTATAAGGATTCTTCATCTATTCTAGATGAACTTTTTGTGAGAAATATGCATCAAAAATATTTTCTTTCATCGTGGCTTGCTTTCTTTATTTCTTAAAAGTATATTTTGAAGAGCAAAATTTTAATAAAGTCCAGTTGTCATTTTTTATTCTAAGATTGTAAAATGGTTTGAGATATTTATGTCCTAAGACATCTTCTCTTGTCTCAAGTTCCTATAGATTTTATCTTATGTTTTAGTCTAGAATTTTTATAGTTTCATGTTTTACATTTAGGTCTATGGCTCAAAATAATTTTAAAATAATATTTTATGATTAAGAAATTAGCAAAAATTATTCTAGAAAAAACACATTTAGTGATTCATTTATTATTCTTTTTTAATGTTTGTGCTTCTAAACATTCCAAAGATCCTGCTGAGTTTAGTTTTGCTTTGTCTTGGAGAAGATGTTACTGTGTAAATTCTTTGGGTTTTTCTAAATACTTAAATTTTTATTTTACCTTATTTTATAAGCAGTTTTTCATATTTCAGTGTATGTGGAGGGCATTTTCCCACAAACTTTTCTTATATGAAAATATGAAATACGTGAAGAGAATTCCATCTTATTAACACTCAAAAATCTATTTATCCAGTCCCTTTCTTTGGTATTTGTCTTGTTTCCAGCTATTTACGACGACAATAAAAAATCATATTGCTCTAAGTGTCTTTCAACATAAGTCTTGGATCTCTGATCATTTCCTTAAGATAAACTTTTATAAGTGGATTTATTAGTTTAAAGGATAAGAAAAAATTTAAAGCTTTTGATATGTATTTCCAAAAAGAATGTACCAAGTTAAGACCTCCCAGTAGTTTGTGAAAGCATGATTGCACCCTCCCCGATTTGGGCCACTGCCTTTGGTTTTAATCTTAACAAATCTGTTAGAGGAAAAGAATAAATTATTGTTGTTTTCATCTGTATTTCCTTGATTTTAGTAAGCCTGAATTTTTTTTTCATATGCTCTTCAATCCTTTGTGTTTCTTTGTGGATTACTTGTTCAAATTCTTAATCTATTTTTTCCTGATAAGATTTTAAAAATGTATTTATTAAGTGCTTTTTACATATTAACCTATACCGATCTATTAATACATGTTAACCTATTTCTGCTTAAGGCATTAATATTTTCTTGTTTATTTTGTTTACAATACTTCTGCAAAGGTTTAAGACTCTATAAAGTCAAATCTATCATATTCTTAGATTAGAAAGATTTTCCATACCTCCATAACTTACATCTTTATAGACAGATACACTAATGTTTTCTGTTTCATCTTTTATGCACTATTTTTATGTTGTAATGTTCTAATCCATCTAGGATGTATTTTAGGATGACATGTGAAGAAGGAATGTGTCTGACTGAGCCCCAGTTCCTTGCAAAGCAGAGCCTGAGGAAAAGCTTACATATTCGAGGTTTGGCAGGAGAGGGATCCCAGGGCATCAAGAGTGAGAAAAGGAAAATGAGGAAGTAAAGAGGGAAAAGAGGAAAGAAAATCAAAGGTAGTGCCTTGTTACCAGGACAGCAACAGTTTCAGAGGAAAACACTGCCATATTCCAGATGCAGGATGTCAACAGAGTGAGAGGCTGACTCAGCCATCTATGAGTCCAGTGAGGCAGGTCCGGGGTCGGGGGCAGGGGTGGTAGTGGTGAGGAGAAAGGCACTGATCTGTCAATTCTTCGTCTCCTTTCTTTTGATGGTCAAGGTTTGTGCTTCTGAGTTGCATTATGCAAACATTCCGGGCAGCTGCTGGGAAGTCTGGGCTCCATGGACTCAGCTAAGTCTTACGTGGCTGCTAGAACCTCTATGGTTTTGCGCAGCAGAAAGAGCAATGGAGGCTGTGCCTGGAAGGCTGGGAGAGCTGGACTGTTAGACAGCAGCTCAGGAGGAAGGGGAGCCTGGCAAATGCAGCAGGCACTTAATGCTGGTCTAGTAGAGGCTGTAAATCCAGTAGGCAGCCATTTATCTTGTCTCATCTAGTAGGTAATCCACCGTTTTCTCACCCATTTAAATGTCAACTTCACCATATTCTAAGTTCTTAATTGTACTAGAGTTTATTTTTGGTTCTATCTCTATCTATGAATATACAAATGTATATTTATAAGTTATAGCTTTCTGATGGTACAAATTCCCTCTCATTTTTTTTCAGTTTCGCACCCCCCCACCTTGACTTTTATAAGAATAAGCTCATGTATGTAGGTAAGGTCATAATTTTAACTAGATTTGTAACATAATTGGGGATTTGTGTATAAATACATTGAATTGGGGACTATTGATATTTTTATGCTCTTCTATTTCACTATTCTTGAAAATAGCAGCAGCATCAACTTATTTAAGTCTTTTTAACATCTCTCAGTAAAATTTTCCAATTGTTTTCCATGTAGTTCTAAGAGAGATTTTATTAAATTTATTCATGGATATTATAACTTCTGCTACTCTGGTGGGCAGAATTTTTTCCATTGTGCTTTTTTAATTGATAATTTCTGGAATCTAGTAAATTTTTCTATGTTAATTTTTGTTACTGATCATCTTTTTAAACTCTCCAACTAGCTTAAATAACTTAAAAATTTATTCTCATGAGTTTTCTAGATAGAAATACTGTCTGTAAATAATAATTTTTCTTTCTTCTCCAATAATTGTATTTCTTATTTCTGTTTTCTGCCCTTTTCCATTGGCAGTAACTTCTGAATAGCATAACATGAATAACTATAATGTTATCCTTCTTGGTCTTACCTTTAAGAAGAATATTTCTGTTGCTATTTTACTTTTGCAAGCATGGTTGCTCAGTCGCTTCTGACTATTTGAGACCCTATGTAGCCCACCAGGCTCCTCTGTCCATGGGATTCTCCAGACAAGAATACTGGAGTGGGTTGCCATGCCCTCCTCCAGGGAATCTTCCTTACCCAGGGATCAAACCCCTGTCTCCTGCATTGCAGGCAGATTCTTTACCGCTGAGCCACTGGGGATGTCGCTATTTTGCTTTTAAGTATTGTAAGTATTGGCTGTTGGTTTCAGAGAGAGATTTTAAATCATATCATTGTTGTTGCTCAGTCGCCAAGTTGTGTCCAATTATTCATGACCCCTTGTGGCTCAGCTGGCAAAGAATCCGCTTGTGATGCAGGGCACCTGGGTTCGAGCCCTGGGCTGGGAAGACCCCCTGGAGAAGGGAGAGTCTACCCACTCCAGTATTCTGGCCTGGAGAATCCCATGGACTATAGTCATGGGGTCACAAAGAGTCGGACACGACTGAGCGACCCCCTTCACATCGCGACCCCATGGAATGCAGCACGCCAGGCCTCCCTGTCCCTCGCCATCTCCCAGATTTGTGTAGTGTATGTCTATAACAAGGTTACAAAGAGTTTCTTAAATTGATGATTGATGTTTAATTTCTATCTTTTCATCTTGATTAGACCGACCAGAACATTGTTTTACTAGGAAAAAGAAATTGGAGATTTTGATCCAAAGCTCTTCTTAGTTGGACACTGGCCTTCCGCTTAGGGCTCAGCTGCCTCTCCAGGGAAAGGCCCTCTGCTCTGTCCTTCTGCTACACAGGGCACAAAACTCCTCTGCTTTGGGTCAGATTGGCCATCTACCATCTGACACTGCTCTTATGGGCCGAGCTGCTAAACCCTCCCACAACTGTTTAAATGTGTGTCACCTCAAATCTGTGGTCTGCAAATCTATCTTGCTGCAAGCATAGAAGTGCAGTCTATTTAACTTCTGGCATGAGATATTTTTTGCCTGTTTGTTTGTTTGTCAGGGGGACACCATAACATTGATTTTTATCCATGGACTATGCAAGTCCTTTCCCTCATCTTTGACCTTTGAACCCTAGCGATTCTAGTCCCAGTGCTTTGTTGGCTTGGCTTTTATTTTTTTTTTATTTTGATATTAAAAACTCAGTAAGCCTTCATACTTCATTAAAATAAAATATAATCACTGTCTCACAATTTATTTAGCTGATTTCATGTATTTTGGAAATTTTTATTCTTTTTCTGATAGTCAGAAACATGTTTTCCCTCAAGAAATTACGAGGGACACAGGACTCTTTTAAATCCCTCCATTTCTCTGTTATTCTTATATACGGTCAAGTCCTCTCCCAATTCCCAAAGTTGCTATTCTTCCCCTTTACTCATTTTCTTATTTCTTTGCCACCATCAACCTTCCTCTTTCAGCAAATCAATTTATCTCTACTGAGAAAACCAAGGTTGCTGCTGCTGCTGCTGCTGCTAAGTCTCTTCAGTCGTGTCCAACTCTGTGCGACTCCATAGACGGCAGCCCTCCAGGCTCCTCTGTCCCTGGGACTCCAGGCAAGAATACTGGAGTGGGCTGCCATTTCCTTCTCCAATGCATGAAAGTGAAAAGTGAAAGTGAAGTCACTCAGTCATGTCCAACTCTTCGCGACCCCATGGACTGCAGCCTACCAGGCTCCTCCGTCCATGGGATTTTCCAGGCAAGAGTACTGGAGTGGAGTGCCACTGCCTTCTCTGAAACCAAGGTTAACAGGTGGGAATTCTTAGCCTTGAGTTTATAACTCATTCTGGAGTCTTCCCTGTCCCCTCCACGATTTGCTCCTTTTCCTCCAGTTTCCCGGGATTCACAGTCTGTCCTTCAGTATGCGCTCAACCTCTTCAACTGTTCTTCACCCAATCCCATCACCACTCTTCACTTACAGTATTTACCTCTGCTGGACTTCTCACCTCTCCCTCTCTGTTGACTTTTCATTCCTTTAAGTCTCCAGTCACACACGTAGAATTCTAGCAGTTCCTTCTCTGACTCTTTCCTCCTGACTGATTTGTAAGTATTGACACCCTCCTTCTATCCCAGGATTTTTATTTTTTAGTACTGATTTTATTTCACCATATATTGAGAGAGATTTTCCCCAGGTAATATCTTTTACTCCCTGAACTTCTCCTGGTCTCTATGCTATAGAGGTGAGTGTTGTAATGTCTATATCAAACCTCATTTCTAAATTGCATTTTGCCTGCTGAACCATCTCAACCTAGCGTTCCACAAGCATCTCCAAACAACCTGTACCAAATTGCTCCGATCAGATTCCCCTGACAAAGTCTGCTCTGTGTACCACGTTTTTTATCATCAGGAGTGGTATAAGTGTCCCCCAGTCACCCAGGCTGAACTGGGAGTCACGGATCCCCCGCACTCACCCACATATCCAGCCACAGCCTGCACTCTGTCTTTTCAAGTTCTCTGTGTCTCTTCCCCCCTCTATGCCCCCTGCTGCAGCTTGACCCTAATCATTTCTCTTTGGAACTCCTGGTGTGGTCGCTCTGCTCTAAGCAGTTTTCTATGAACTGTGCTCTTTCTGATCTCTAGCTGTCCCACATTCTTCCCACTGTTTCCTCTCCTTAAAACACCACCTACTCTGATATTGATCGCATCAAAAATTCCCGAATACAATCATCAACTGAGATCTTCCTTAACAACAACACAAAAAGTAGTTCTATTTAAACCTCTTTGTGCTTAAAACCCTCTAACAAACCTCCATTGCCCTTGAGATAAAGTTCAAACCTCTTAACTGGTATATCCATTCTCTTCTCTAGACCTTTCTCTCACCAAACTTATGTCCACACTTTTGTGTCTTCCTCACACGAAACTTTTGGAGAAGGCAGTGGCAACCCACTCCAGTACTCCTGCCTGGAAAACCCCATGGATGGAGGAGCCTGGTGGGCTGCTGTCCATAGGGTCTCACAGAGTCAGACATGGCTGAAGCAACTTAGCATGCATGCATGCATTGGAGAAGGAAATGGCAACCCACTCCAGTGTTCTTGACTGGAGAATCCCGGGGATGGAGGGGCCTGGTGGGCTGCCGTCTGTGGGGTCGCACAGGGTCAGACACGACTGAAGCGACTTGGCGGCAGCAGCAGCATACAGTGTTTTACATACAAAAAAGTAGAATCTTTAACATTCAGGCAATGAGTTCTATTCTCAAAAGTGCTTTGTGAGAAGACAGATTTCTTTTCTTGTCCTCTAAAAAGATACTTCTATTTGTATTCCTAAAAAATGATGCATTTATCACACCATTTCTCATAAGAAGAGTTCAGTTGAGATCACAAGATTTCTGCAGAGAGTGAAGTGATATTAGCAGAGCATCCTCTCCAGAATGCAACGCCTCATCAACAGAGGTGTAATGCAAGAGATACATAAAATGGCAGCTGCATCAGAGGAGTGTATGTACGCCCAGCAGGTGGGCCATGACAAAAGCCTGAGGTCCAACAGGGTGGTCCCTAGTTGCTAAGCACAACCAGCTGGGAGGCATGGCCTCCAGGGCCTCTTCCCATTCTTTATCTTCTGAGGTGGCCATTATTTCTGGAGATTCAGGCTCCATAACAGCATTGATCGCTTTACCGATTTTGCTTTGCTCAAGGCCCCTGCTGTAATTTCAAATAGAACTTTGTTAATTTCCATTTCTGCTGCTTCTTCCATCTCTCCTTGATCATCTATGCTTTCAAAGGTGTCCTCTAACATCCCTCCATATCCTCAGCCTTCATCAGCTCTTTGGACAATGCACGCATTTCTTCATCTATTTATTTTATCTGTATCCTATAATCTGTTTGTTTGAACTAGATTTATGGAATCTTAACAAGAATCTGAATAGCCTTCATCACTTCTGTGCTCTTCTGCAAGAACCAGTCACTTGTAAGACTGCTAACGTGTTCGTCATCCCCATGAGTACAGAGTTCATGTGAGCCTGGGATGCATACAACTTGCTCACAGCCTTCCTTGACCTCCTCACCTCTATGGCCAGAATATACAGATAGCCTCCTGACCCTTCTTAGCAGCATCTTTCACAAACAGTCTTGGTTTTTCTGCTTCTCCTTGAATGTTTCAAGCTTGCCTGTTAGCAACTCTAATTTCCTTTCTTAGCCAACAAACTCAACATGCAAAAATTAGTTACATTTCTATATATTAACAACAAACTACCTGAAAAAGAAAGAAAACAATCCCACCTGTAACAGTATCAAAAAGGATAAAAATACTTAGGAATAAACTTAACCATAAAGTGAAAGATCTGTACACTGAAAACTATAAAACATTGATGTAAGGAATTGAAAACAAAAATTAATAAAAAGATAGTTCATGTTCTTGGACTGAAAGAGTTAGTACTGATAAAATGTTCATACAACTGAAAGCAACCTACAGATGGAATGCAATCTGTACCAAGATTTTAATGTCTTTTAAAAAAATAGAACTAAAAAACAGGAAAATTTTCAAAAATAGAGATAAAAAACCCTGAAATCTGTCTTTTGAAAAATAGGAAAAAAAAAAAAAAAAACCTTGAAATTTGGAACCACATGAGAGACTCTGAATAACCAAAGCAACCTTGAGAAAGAAGAACAAAAGCTGGATGCTTCACATTTACTGATTTCAAACTATTTGATAAGGTTATAGTAATCAAAATAGTATGGTATTGGCATAAAAACAGACACATAGATCAATGGAATGGAACTGAGAACCCCAAACTAAACCATTCATATGTGGTCAACCAGTATTTGTTACGGGAACCAAGAATATTCAGAGGATAAGATAGTCTCTTCAATAATGAAACCGGACCCCTATCTTACACCACTCACAAAAATTAACTTGAAATGGATTATGACTTGACCAGAAACTACAAAAGTCCTAGATGAAACCATGGGGGTAAGCTCCTTGATGTTGGTTTTGACAATACTGATTTTAGTTTGTGTGTTTGTTCAGATTTGATACTTAAAGCACAAGCAACAAAAGCAAAAATAAACAAGTAGGACTATATCAAACTAAAAAGCCTCTGCACAGCAAAAGAATAAGATGAAAAGGTAGACTACAGAATGGGAGAAATATTTGCAAACTATATATCTGATAAGGGGTTAATATCCAAAATATAGTAGAAGTTCATAAAACTTAACAGCAAAAAAAACCCAACCCCAAACCAAAGCAAAACCCCCAAATAACCCAATTAAATGTAGGCAAAGGACCTGAATATAGATTTTCCCAAAGAAGCCATACAAATGGCCAACTGGTACATGGAAAGGCACACGACATCACTAATCATCGGGAAATGCAAATACAACCCACAATGAGATATCACCTCACACCTGTTAGAATGGCTATCATCAAAAATACAAGATATAAGGCTGGCAAGGATGTGGGGGAAAGGGAACCCTTGCACACTGTTGGTGGGAGTGCAAACTAGTGCAGTCACTATTGAAAAGAGTACAAAGTTTCCTCAAAAAATTAGAAATAAAACTGTCATATGATCCAGCAACTTCAATTTCAGGTATATATCCAAAGGAAATGAAATCACTATCTTGAATAGAAATCTGCATTCCATGTTCAAAGCAGTGTTATTCACAAAAGCCAAGGTATGGAAGCAACCCAAGTTGTTTGTAAATGGATGAATGAATAAAAAAAAGTGATACAGATAGATAGACAGATACAGAGACACACACACATACAGGAATATTATTCAGCCATAACAGAAAGGAAATCCTGACATTTGTGACAGCATGGATGTGAACCTTGAGGGTATTATGTTGAGTGAAATAAGTTAGACAAAGATAAATACTATTAATAGATGATCTCACTAATATGTGGAATCTAAAAAACAAACTCACAGAAACAGAGTAGTTTGGTGGTTGCCCAGGGGTTGAGGTGGGGGGCACTGGGACGGATGAAAGTGGTCACGGGTGCAAACTTCCAGTTTTGAAATGAATGATTTCTGGGGATCTAATGTACAGGAGGGTAACAATAGTTAACAGTATTGTTATATACATGAAAGTTGCAAAGAATACATCTTTAAAGTTCCACACACACACACACGTGCATAAAAGGTAACTGTGAGGTGATGGATGTATTAACCAACTTTATTATTAGAATCATTCTGAAATATACACAAATATCAAACCATCATATGTACACCTTAAACTTATACAATACATCAGTTATATCATGATAAAAGTGGGAAAATTCAAGCAAATATGAACAAGGATAAAAGAAAAGAGAAAGAATAATAAGGCAAGAAAGCACGAGATATATCCCACGAAAGTCTGCACCTTTTCCAGGACAAGGAGAAAGAAACCAGAAAACTGTCCCTTCCTCTCCTCCACCTCAACACAAATAAAATAACTTACCTCCTCTAGGAGACCAGACAATTGCTGCCTCCAGCAGGAACTGTATTCCCCACTGATCTCTGAGACTGTGCATTTTTGTAACTATTCTGAACAAATCACTGAATTAATTTCCTTTTTATTTCCTTACAAGAAAACTAAACTACTGATATACCAAAATGTTCTCCCTCACTGGAAAATTCCCCTGATTCTAATATTTGGGTTTATATGACTCCATTTGGAGTTAGTTTTAGGAGACATTTTTTTTTTAAAAGGAAACATTTAGTACTACAGTTGGTCTAAGTGTTCTATTCTGTATAGGCCAATATAGGCTTTTTTCCCCCCTCATTCTTTGCTTTCTTCCTCTCATTTTTATTCACCCTCTGCTTTCAAAGTGCTACTTTTCATACCAAACATTTCATCCTCAAAAATGTTACAGACTTTTCAAGATGAATGTTGGTTCCCCAAATACAAACTCTGGGACTCAGATGCATCATTGGGGGTTAACTTCTCAGTACCATACATAAAGACAACGTTTTACAAACAGTCTCTGATTTTACAGACTTATCTGAGCACGTTTTACAGGAGACTGGGCAGGTAGATATTCAAGGCGCCTTATCCTCAGTACCCCTGCCCGTATTGTAGTCTGCGGGGGCTGCCATAACAAAATACCATGCATTGTGTGGCTTAAAAAACAGGACTTTATATTCTCAGAGGTTTGGAGGCTGGGCAGTCCAAGGTCAAGGTGCTGGTTTCTGCTGAGCTCTCTCCGGGCTAGTAGATGTCTGCCTTCATGCTATGTTCTCACACGGAGAAGAAAGAAAGAGCATGAGCCCTCTCATACGGTCTTATTAGGACACTAATCCCCTTGGATGGATCAGGGCTCCATCCACCCTTATGATTTTACTTCATTTTAAGTACTTTCTTATTCCAAATATAGTCACACTGTGGGATTAGGGTTTCAACATAAGACTTTGGGGAGACAGGATTCTGTCTCTAGGACCCTTCCCCAATACTATAAAGTGAAAACAGAAACTCACAACAAATATCCATGTTTAACTTCATTACCCATTGGCAGAAATTAATTATGAAAAAGAATTAGCAAGTTGTATCATCTACCACTACTCCTTCTGCTGCTCAGTAGGTTGAAAATAACTTTCCTTGTGCTTCAAAGCACTTTAGGAGAGCTCTTTTTCTTTAACATGAAGGTTAAAATGGCTTGGTAACTGGACTTAAGGCAATAATCACTTTGTAGTACATATAGATGTTAAATTTTAATGCTGAAAACCTGAAACACATAATAAAAAAGTTTTTTTTAATGAAAAAAAAAAAAGATTTCATATAATTCCATAACAGCCCTTTTACCCCTCCTCTTATGTTACCCCTCCTTCTTCCTTCTCCCTTCTGGTAACCGCTAGTTTGTTCTCTATTATCTGTGAGTCTACTTCTTTTTTTGTTTTATTCACTAGTTTGGTTATTAGATTCCACATATAAATGATGTCATACAGTGTTTGTCTTTCTCTGTCTGACTCAGTAGCTTCTTATTTAAAAAATATTGGGGACTCTTGGCCAGAGAATCATGTTGAAACATGTTTTGACAGAGCCTTTATAAGCAATTACCCTTCCCCCCTGCTGAAGCAAGCATTCCTCACATCTGCTGAGCTCTGCAGATTCACAGCGCACTTCAATACCAGTTATTTAATCTTCACAACCACCAAGCAAGACATATCAATAATCATGATAGTATTAATAACAAAAACTTTTATTGAGGGCTGACTTGGTGTCTGTTACTACACCAAATGCTTTGTGTGAATTAGGTCAATTGTCATGACAATTACTCTGATTATTCCTGTTGAAAGATGAGGAAACCAAAACTCAGAAAAAGTAAGTAAATTGTCCCCATTTTACAGACCCAGAACCAAGCTTTCTAAGACCCTTTCCAAGGCACCATGCTGTTTCTCAGCATCTCCAAGTCACCCTTGGGGGCTGAGACCATTTTGGTGCCCTTTAGGGGGCTCACCATCCCAGCCTGGAAGAGATCAGTCACAGTGGTCTATCAGCTGTGCCTGTAAGCCATGGTTTGTACACTCACACAAAGATATCTCAAAAGTGAAGGCAAAGGGCATGATCCCAGTTGGAAACGACTAATGGGGATCCTTTGCCTCTGAGGCAAGAGCTCCAATCTACAACGAGAAGCGCCAGTTCCACTGGCACGCTGTCTACATAATGCGAACCATGGCATTTGGCAATGGCTCTTAAATTTGGCACACACCACACTCCTCCTGGACCCACGAGATAACATAACCAAATGTTTTCTGAGGCTGTAAGAAATGCATGCTTTGCAGGTAGGAAGAAAGGCAAACATCATCCCTACAGGGGGCTCGCCTCATCCGATCCCAAGGGCAAAATGGCTCAGTCCCCGCCGATCCTCCAAAAGGTTAAATGTGAGCAAGGACCCAGATAAATGGTCACAATGCAAACAAAGTCATGTAAATAAATGCATCTCTGATCGACGCGGGCTGGTGATGCCAAATATACCATCTGCACCATTTCTCATGATGAGTTTTTTTTTTTTCCCCTGCAAGTCCCAAGCAGTGAGAAGATGACCATGTTTATGCAGACCAAGGTACGCTTCATTTGACACTCTTGGAAATTTAAAAAAATTTTCAGATCCACAGAGAATCAATAGCATTTATATTTTTATAGGTAAGCTTGAAGTTAGAAGAAAGAAATCTCAGTAGAAAATATAGGGCAAATGTCTGGGGCCTAAAAAGGTACTTGTCACATACTGTGATTTTCAGAGGATCCTAGTTACATCTGCAATCTAAGACTCTTCAACTTGCCCATTCATTTATTCACTTAACAAAAGTATTGTTGTTGTTTAGTCGCTAAGTCATGTCTGACTCTTTTGCACTTCATTGACTATAGCCTGCCGGGTTCCTCTATCCATGGGATTTATCTGTTGACTCAAATGATAAAGAATCTGCCTGCAATGTGGGACACTCGAGTTCGATCCCTGGGTCTGGAAAATCCCTTGGAGAAAGGAATGGCAACCCACTCTAGTATTCTTATCTGGAGAATTTCATGGACAGAGGAGCTTGGCGGGCTGCAGTCCATAGGGTTGCAAAGGGTCTGACATGACTGAGCGACTTTCACTTTCATTGTTTTGTTTAATCTCTATATCATGTTGCCATGCCCTCCTCCAGGAATATTCCTGGCCCAGGGGTCAAACTTGCATCTCCTGCGTCTCTACACTGGCAGGCAGATTCTTCACCACTGAGCCACCCGGGAAGTCCCAACAACTTTGGAGTTAATATTCTAACTCTTGCATAACACAGAATTCTGTGGCTGCTGCTGCTAAGTCGCTTCAGTTGTGTCCGGCTCTGTGCGACTCCATAGACGACAGCCCACCAGGCTCCCCCATTCCTGGGATTCTCCAGGCAAGAACACTGGAGTGGGTTGCCATTGCCTTCTCCACAATTCTGTGAGAGAAATAACAAAAAACACCTGTAGATGGAGTGATAGTTGTTATAGTAGAGGAGCCACAGCTAGAGGAGTGATGATCCCCACTCTTCTTGAGGGGGACAGGGTGGAGGATGTGGAAGGAGGAGAGAGCACCAGGGAATTCAGGAGAAGCCGCAGATAGGAAGGGGCATTTGAGTTGGGCACTGAAGGATGAGTAGGAGCTCTCCATGCAGGCAAAGGGCAAAGGAGGGGATGTTCTTGGAGCAAGGACACAGGGAGAGGAAAAGCACTTCTGTTCAAGGAGTGATGTCTAGGCCACTCTGACTTGAGACCAAGGTGTCTGAAAACAGTGAAAGAAGAGAAGATATAGCCTGGGGGCTGGTCTGGGGTCAGAGAGTGAAGGCAGAGTTGGTAATAAAGGCTTGGGATTTCTTTTAATAGGCCAGGGGAAATCATTTGTTTACACTTTACAGCAAGGCACTAACCTAATCTTATTTGAGTTTTAGAAAGGTTATACTGGGCTAAATGGAGTGGGCCTTGAGGCTGTCAAAATGTTCCTAATTTGTCCCCAAAACAGGGGTGGTGGAATCTTTCCCCAGGAGGTTAAACAAATTTCCCAAATGCCAGGATGCTGGGGAACTGCACCCAGGGAGCAGGCCCCCACCTCTCTCCCGCAGTAGAGGGCAGGGTAGCCACTTGGGCCCAGGGCCCAGCTCTGTTGCCTACCTCCCCAGCAGCCACAGGTGGAGAAAAACGTTACAAAGCAAGGAAAACAAGGAAACCAACTCGCAAAAGCCTTTTCAGTACTCCGAGAAAGAGACTTTTCGAACACAAGACTCTTTCCTATGAGAAGGACAGAGGCTGTGGTCCCTGTTCTGTCTCCATTCAAACCAAGACCCAACCACCTCCACAAATGCAGTCAGTCTGCAAATAAAAATGCTTTTGCTACCAATGCTTCTGTCAGGCACAGGCTTCAGTGTTTTTCAAGCTTTATGTTTTTAATACCCTCATTAATATAACATGCCCTTTGCTGTTGGTATGATGCAAGCACTTCACTGGTATCTTTTTTTTTTTTTTTTTTTCTTTGCTGTGCCACACAGCATGTGGGATCTAGTTCCCTGAGCAGGAATTGAACCCAGGACCCTGGCAGGGGAAGTGCAGAGTCTTACCCACTGAACCACCAGGGAAGTCTTCAGTGGCTGCTGCTGCTAAGTCGCTTCAGTTGTGTCCAACTCTGTGCGACCCCATAGATGGAAGCCCACCAGGCTCCTCTGTCCATGAGATTTTCCAGGCAAGAGTACTGGAGTGGGGTGCCATTGCCTTTTCCAAGTCTTCAGCGGAGTCTTAAAGAAATGCTCTTGTTCTCTTGAATATCTGCCCTGCCTGTGTCAGCCCCTGACTCAGAAGCGGATGGCCCTGACACCCATTTCCCCCCAACACGTGGAACCTTTAGCTCCTTCAGTATGGCAGCTGCCCCCACTTTTCTGAGGGTCTCCATCGCTCTCTGTACACCCCCCTCACCCTCATCTCAGGGCAGTCATGGGACTCAAAGAAGCTGCCAAAGCAGAGAAACCTCTGCTAGGAAGGAGGACCAGGTGAGCAAAGTTCTGAGCAGAAACCCATGCAACCACGGCAGGCAAGCAGGCAGGCACTTAACTGGGGCTTTTAAAGAGAGTCTTGCGATGAGCATTCATTGACCATTTGCTGCACCTGCTACAAAATCCTAATATGGCCCAGCAGCAGTAAGAATTTGCACGGAGGTGCCCACTGCTTTATCATGGAAACCAACAGATTTTCCTAAAATCCTGCAAAGGGAAGGAAAGATCCTTCCAGGTCACATTTAGCACCATGGTCAGTAGTGTGGAATGTGGTCTCAGCAGAGGAAAAGCAGTGGGTCCTGGGCCGGTAAGCCTCTGGTCTAACAAGAAAGAAAACCCACAGAGCATGTGCTAACTTGACTTCACTTCTGGTCATAAAGCACCCAATCACTTTACTAGTGAAACAGTAAAGTAAAACAGCAATTTTTTTCTATTCTGCTCTCAAAATCATCTTTCTTCCCTGTTACTAAAATTGATTTCATTCCCATTTAGCTATAAGCCAAACAGAGCCCTGCATCCACCATCTCCCAGTTCATTTTCCATCGTGTCCTTTTATTTTAGCTTTAGAACCTGAATCCTTGTTTACACGTAAATAACTCAGGGTTACTTATGCTGATTTAAAAACAAAAAGAGACCACTAATCATCGATTGTTTGATATATACCATTTACAGCAAAAGATCCTATTCCCACTGATCATTTTTTGTTATTAAAATGTAGTTTTTAGCTCTTTTTCTCTCAGGGACTGGGTTTAGATAATTGAGCTCTGAAGAAAGATTGAAAACTCTTTCCATATAAATGGAGGGGAAAAGTCTGAGATGTTAAGTACTAACTCGTAGTTCACTATCGCCCTTATCTTTAATAATGGAAACACAGTTTAGCACACCATGCAAAAGAGCATCCTTGTATTTTTAAATTGCAAGTGTCCAGTTATGTACAAGGGTCAAGACAAAATTGATCTGAAGGAGCTCAATTTTAAAATCATTTTAAAAATCAGGACAAAGGATGCCACATTATTAAACTAAAATGTTAAAAAATGAAAAGTATTATGCATGCCGCATGGCGGAAGATCAGATTTTTATTAATGCAAGTTTTAAATGCTGATTAATCCTCTCGAGAGTCAGTTTCCCAAAGCATTGGACTGTATTCAAGGCTTTTTCAAAACGGCACATCACTTCCATTATTCTGAATATTAATTGAACAACATTATAACTAAGGATACAAAGCAAGATTTAAAGCATGATTACAGCTGTCAGTGCTTACATCTAAATAAGTCATTGGAAATTCAAGCTTAGAAGAAAAAATATGGTGTAAATCGGTCTTAGAATGGTGAAGCTCTCTCAGCCTTTTTCAAAAAATGAATTTGCTGCTTTAGGACTTGAGAAAGCTTCTGCTGTGACTTGGTCTTACTATATTTATCTGGGCAACTCTCAATCAGAAATCAGAGCTCTGTTTTTTTCTTGAGATTTGGGACAATGTCAAGGAGATTTTCTTTTGAGGGAGAAGGAAAGGGAGAGCCAAAGAATATTAATAGTTGATAGAATTTCCCATTTCCTCATTTTATATTTCTATTTCAGCCTCGTGTCTATACTCAAAAATCAAACAATTAAGCAAATTTAATCAAATGAGCTATTATGGTTCCAAAACAATTCATTAAACCGAGAGTCAAGCAACTGAAAGTAACTAATGACTTATTTTCACAACAACCTATTGTCTAAATTCAACTTCTTTTACTTCCTAAACCCAGTTTGGGGGTAGGTGAAAATCCCCACTTCCCTACCAAAAGCAGAGTAAAATGCTGACTTCTATTACCACCTTGGGGGAATTTTAGTTTTGTTTCTTTAAATGGTTGCTCTGTATCTGAGTGATAGCTCTTTGTTTGAAAGGATGCAAAAGCTACTCTCACATCTAATTCTAGTGAGATAAATGGCATTATGAAGGGAATATTAAAAATTTACAGCCCCCTTTACTAAGTTTATTTGTCAGCCAAACATGCTGAATATTGCATAGCACACACACACACACAAAAGCATGCCACCCCGACGATGAAAAAGATATGAGGAAATAATGATGCAGTGATAACAAGTCTGATGGAGTTTGCATATCTCCATTGCTGTTGGCATGTCGTTTAATTGTATTGCGCCAAACCGGCAGAATCGCACAATATGTTAGTGTAAAGGGTCCACAGTTTAAGCGGAAAATCTAGAAGTGTTAACTATACACTGTCTAATTATACAACCTTACTGTCCCAGAATGTGATTTCAGAAACCATTTCTGACATATGGGAAAAGGATAGAACAGCTGGTCATTAAGGTTTTCTCAAGACTATTTAGCAACACACTTGAATGTAATTAAAGTGAGACACTAAATACTGCACTTGTGGTACAATGTATTTTTAATTTTTATGGCATGTGGTAAAAGTAAATAGATGCAAAGCATTCAAGTTTCTCCAGTAGGCATCCAACTTGTCAAAGATGCAGTGTCTGTTTGGCTGATTGTAAGCCGGATCCTGGTGCTAAGTCATAGACATCCATTTGGGATGTTTAAGGTTGTCTTAAAGGGACTGAATTTGGCAATACTCTGAGGGATGTTTAATTGGAACTCCCAGACAAAGCATGAGATGAACTCATTCATTTATTTATTCATTCATTCATCAAACACAACCTGGAATAATTTTAGATGATAAAGACATTGGCCCTGCCCTCGAGTTACTCACAGCTTATTATGCTTAAAATACAGAGTGAAGGAAGATGATTAAAGGGTACCATAGGAGCAAAAAGGGGTATCAGGTCCAAACCGGTGATGTCCAGCAAAACCCCCTGAATAGGAGTCAATTTAAGCTGGAAGAAAACAAGTGAGCAAGGGGTAAGGACAGTCCAAGCAGAGGGAGCAGATTATGCAAAGGTTTGGAGGTGAGGGTTTTGTAATAAAAATATGATCTTTATACTTACTGAACATTTACAACATCCTGGCACTAGGCTAAGCCCTTGATACATATTATCTCATTTAATTCTCCCAGGAATTCTATGTGTTAAGTACTATGGTCTACCCTTTACAGATGAGGAAACTAACAGGATTCAAACCCAGGTTTGTCTGCATCTCAAAGCAAACTTTTTTCAAATTGCCTCCTCCCAACTGATAGGAAGAGCCAAGTCTATTTAGTTTTTAAAGAACTTAGTGTATAGACTCTTCAGTCCCTGTTAAAACCCTGTGATTAAGAGAAAGACAAGCTACAGAGTAGGAAAAATATCTGCAAATCACATATCTAATAAAGGATTTATATCTAGATATATAAAGAACTCCCAAAACTCAATAGTAAGAAAATAAATCACCCAGTTAAGTAGCTGAGCAAAAGATCTAACAGATGGTTCTCCAAAGAAAAAAATGTAATGCTAAATAAGCATATGAAAAAATGCTTATCATCATTAGCCATTAGGGAAATGAGCATTAAAACCACAAAGAAATATCATTATGTTCCTATTAGAATGGCTAAAATAACAATTAAAAAATCATGACAATACCAAGCGCTATCAAGGGTGTGGAGCAACTGGAACTCCTATACATTGCTGATGGGAGTGCAAGATTGTACATCCACTCTGGAAAATGTTGGTAGTTTCTTATAAAGTTAAACATATGCTTACCATATGATCCAGAAAACCCACTCCTAGAGAAATGAAAACCTATGTGAATATTTGGAGCACAGTTATTCATAATCTCTGAAAACTAGAAACAATACAAATATCCTTCAGCAAACGAATTGGCAAATTGTCTTACTTTCACACAGTGGAATACTGATCAGCCATGAAAAGGAATGAACTAATATACACAACCAACTAGAATAAATATATGCAATGTTGGTAAATGGAACTCTAGTCATTAGGGAAAATATAACATTCCAGGTACCACACTAGACTTGCCAAGATTTCTTCTTTGGTCATCTAATCTTCCAACAGATCTATGAGATAAACTTTAATATCCCCTTTTCACAAGCAAGGAATCTGAGGTTCAAAGCAGTTAAGAAGCTTCCCCATGTATGTGAGTGCAAGTGCACTCACAGACACACACACACGGACATACACCTATACACAAAGCTGAGGAGTCATAAGGCCAATGTAGAAGCCCATAGTTTTTCCATCATGGTTGGTTAGTGCCTACTTTGATTTATATTGCTACCTAACTTTACAGAAGATGTAGTAATTCTGAGAAAACAGGACATAGCATGAGGAATTATGAATCGTGATTAAGAAGCCAGATCTGAGACACTCCAGGGGTGAGCTCTGTTTGTGGGATTACTTTGGCCTTCTCTCTTCTCTTCTCTTTCTATCAAAGGGTGTTTTATTGTTCATTAGAATCTTCAACAGACAGTGGCTGAGGAAAAAAAGAAGATATGAAACTCAAACCGACTCACTTTACTCCTTACATTTTTGTTGTTTAGTTGCTGAGTCATATCTGACTCTTTCATGACTCCGTGGACTGTAGCCCACCAAGCTCCTCTGTCCATGGGATTTCCCAGGCAAGAATTCTAGGGGATTGCTGAAGTGGATTGCCATTTCCTTCTCCAGGGGATCTTCCCGACCCAGGGATCAAAGCCATGTCTCCTTGCATTGGCAGGAAAATTCTTTACCACTGAGCCACCAGGGAAGCCCCCACACAGATGTCTAGAAATGTTGAAACTTTGGCTAATAAGAAACTGAAAATTGGCTGTAAATAATCATCATCTTTACAACTGCTGTCTTCTTCTTAGTATAAATGACCAAGCAATGCTGCAGCTGTGAGCTCTGATCCTGTAGTTTCAACCTCTTCACCACCACTGTGAAACTATATCTTTCATTTTCCTTAATGCTTCTTAAGGGGCAGTCCTTCAACCGTGAAGATTACTTTGCTGCAAAAGGACATGATTTGGAGTTGTTTTCCACCATAGGAAGAGTAGAATTAGAGGCTCATCCACATTCCCTTATTCTCTCCCAATCTCTATTGTCATCATAGTAGCTGGACACAGTGAACGAACATAGACTTTTGGCCAGAGAACAAAAGAAAGCTAACTGACCCACGTGGGCATTGAACCCTCGACCTCATTAGCATTGTTTTCTCACCACCTCTGCTAACAGAAAGCCCAATTATGAACACTGAACCAAAGAGGGAAGTCACCTCTTCACCTGGAGCCAAGAAAAGCCTACGACGGCTGGTTGTTAAGAAGGGAGTGCTTCTCCAGGCAAATAACCACAGCATGGACATCCATAAGCAATTTCTAAGCTTCTTCCAATCTTGCATGGCTCAATCTAACAAGAATTGCTGTCAGTGTGGTTTCCAGTCTGAGAGGTGACAAAAGTTTTAGGACCAACACCTTAACGACGGACATGCTGGAGTATACAGGGTGCACCTTCTTACAAAGATTCTCAAGTCTAAACCAACTTAAATCATCTGTAATTGTAATCCCCCATTCTTATTCCTCACTTTGAAACCCTTCCCCACTGTTAATCTTCACATTCGAAGCCCTGCCTATAAACAGAACACTTCTTTTGAGTGTCCACTGAGGGATCTATGGCAGAGATATTTACACAGTTGATTTTTCAGTTGAAATGAGTCTTGTTACTCTATGGCATCATAGAGGTTCTTCAAAGTGGTTCTTAAACTGTTAATTACAACTTCCTTGTTCTGAAAGGTAGTGAATTTGTAAGATTTGTGTCTCTGTATATGAGTTTATGTGCACATATAATTATTTAGGAATTTTTTAGAATTTAAGTTGAGTTATATCTAATTAGTTGTATTTCATTTTTTGAAAACTAAAGTTACTCCTATAATCTCCTGGAATGCAATGACTGAGTAGGTCAGTCAAGGCATGATGATAATAAAATCAAAGAAGATGGCTCAATTCCCTGACCAGTTATAGGGCTTTTTTTATAGTAATGGGCCACAACTCCAGGCAGAGACAATCAGCTCATACATGGTGTGATTTTCATAATAAGAACAAGGAGAAAGGGCATGATAATTCATTGTAGAAACACATCTTCTTTACTGGAAAAAAAAAAAGAGCCAATTCTGATGGTAGTTGGTTTAGCTTTATATTGTTCTCATATACAAGGGTGGCACTACTTAATGAATTAGAAGATGTATGTCCAGAAACTAGAGTTGACCCACTCAAAGATGAATTATAGTTCTAGACTCTAAATTGTGGTTATATTTCAGAATGTATTTTACTTTATAGAAGACTTTTTGATCCTATGGATTTGACTGCTAGCTCTTCCTACTATTCTATTCTTCCTAGTACCAGACAACAACTCATTTCCTACCAAGCTCATGCAATGACATAAAGTGTATCTCAAAGATATTGTGAGCTCAGTTCCAGACCACCACAATAAAGCAAATATTGCAATAAAATAAGTCACACCAATTTTTAAATTTCCCAGTGCATATAAAAATTATACTTACATATACTGTGGTCTATGAAGCATGCAATAGCATTTTGTCTAAAAAGCAATGTACATACCTTAATTTAAAATACCTAATTGCTAACTGTCATCTGAGCCTGTAGCAAATCAATCTTTTTGCTGGTGGAGGGTCTTGCCTCCATGTTGATGGCTGCTGACTGATCAGGATGGTGGTTGATGAAGTTTGGGGTGGTTGGCCAAAAAATCTGTTTGGATTTTTCTATAGCATTTGCAGAGTATGTCTCCATCAGACATCCATTGTTTTTTCTGAGCAATGGGTCTCAAGAGTGGGCTTAAACTTTCCATTAAACCATGCTGTAAACAGATGTGCCGTCATCTAGACTTTGTTGTTCCACTTATAGAGCATAGGCAGAGTAGATTAGCATAATTCTTAAGGGCCCCAGAATTTCAGAATGGGAAATGAACAATGACTTCAAGTCACCAGCTACAATAGCCCCAGACAAGAGTATCAGTTGGGCTTTTTGAAGCCAAGCATTGACTTCTCCTCTGTAACTACAGAAGTCCTAGGTGGAGTCTTCTTCCAAAAGAAGACATAGAAAAATTGGTAGCCATCAGTTGCTTAATGATCTTTGTTAGCTCTTCTGGATAACTCATTGGGCCTTCTATATCAGCACTTGCTGCTTCACTTAGCACTTTCTGGAAATGGCAGCTTTCCTGAAACCTCATGAACCAACTTCTCCTAACTTCAAATTTTCCTTCTGCAGCTCCCTCACCTCTCTCAACTTTGTAGAACTGAAGAGAATTAGAGCCTTGCTCTGGATTAAGCTTTATAAGCAAATGTTGTGGCTGACTGGACCTTCTATCAACACCACTAAAACTTCCTCCATATAATAAGGCTGTTTTGCTTTCTTATCATTGGTGTGTTCACTGAAGTAGCATTTTAAATTTCCTTTAAGAACTTTTCCTTTGCACACCCAACTTGGCTGATTGGCAAAACAGGACTTGCTTTCAGTTTATCCTGGCTTTGGACATGCCTTCCTCACTAAGTTTAATCTTATTTTTAGATTTTTATTTAAGATAAGAGACATATGACCCTTTCTTTTGTTTGAACACTTAGAGGCCATTGTAGGGTTATTAACTGGCTTCATTTCAATACTGCTGAGTCTTAGGGAATAGAAAGGCCTGAGGAGAGGGAGAGAGATGGGATGGCTGGTTGGTGGACCAGTCAGAACATATATAACAATTAGCAGTTAAGTTAGTTGTCTTATACGGAAGTGATTAATGGTGTTCCCAACAATTACTGTAGTAACATCATGGATCACTGATCACAGTCACCATAACAAATCTCATAACATGAAAAAGTTTGAAATACTGGGATAATTGCATAAATGTTACATAGAAATAAGAAGTGAGCAAATGCTATTGGAAAAACGGTGCCAATAGACTTGCTTGATGCAGGGTTGCCACAAATTTATGTACGTGTGTGTGCATGCTCAGTTGTATCTGACTCTTTGCGACCCCATGGACTGTATAGCCCGCCAGGCTCCTCTGTCCATGGGATTTTCCAGGCAAGATTACTGGGTGGGTTGCCATTTCCTACTCCAGGGATTGAACCCACCTCTCTTGCATCTCCTACATTGGCAGGCAGGTTTTTTACCACCTGCAACTACCAAATCTTACACAAATTTCCATTTGCAAAAAACACAGTCTGCAAAGTGCAATAATATAAAGCACAATAAAATGAGGTCTACCTATGTAGCCATAGAAAACCCAGTTTGAGTCAATTCTGACTCTGTCTGACAGGCTTTGCTAGTGTCCCAACATCTCATTCTCCTCTCCTTCCAGGTAGAAAGAAGATGACATAGCCTTACTCTCTGAAGTTAGGTGTGTCCACATGAGTAATTTGGACCAATGAAATATGAACACAAGAGTCCAAAATACTGAACTGCTTGTACTCAAGGCAGCAAACGCAGAGGCAAACCGGAACCTCCTGGTGAGACACCAGCACCAGAATCGATAGCATCTTGTCAGCCTGTGATCCTGAGTGATGTCTCCGTGGAGCAGACCTACTCCTGACCCTATACCTCCATCTCTAGCTGGCAGGTAAGCAAGAAATCAACCTGTGCTATTTTAAGCCATTGACAGTTTGAGGTTGTTACTTTCTCCAGGATATCCTGACTGCCTCACTAGAGAAGAAAGTATCAGTGTTTCAGCATCTTAGCCTTTCCAGGCTTTATCTTTCCAGAAAGATAACAACTTTCAGGTTATCTGAAGTCTTGGCAAGCATCCCAAGAATCAAAGTGCTCCCTGAGGCACTTCCTACAATACTGGCCTTGCCTGTGTTACTGGGTTCATGCCTCAGTTTCCCCTCTGAGTAGTGACCTGACTCTTCAGTAGCCTGGCTCTCTTGGACCCTCCATAACATCGCGATCAATTAGTGGGCTTAAGAACACTTGACATGAGACAAAGAGGCTGAGAACAAAGCAGGAGCCAACAGTCTTCATAAGTGAAGTACATTGGTAGCATAGTCAGACCACTGTGCAAAACAGAAAGTAAAAATTTCCAAATTGAAACAATCTGATGGAATACATGACAACTCAGGATCTTGCCTAAAGGTTGATATGGTTTTTGATGCATATAACTTTTCTGGATTGGGCAGAAGGAGTGATAAGTGTGGACTTTGCTATATCCTCAGCCCTAGGGTGTGTATGGGGCTGCGCTACTAGCTTCGATGATTCTAGCTGAAGGATAAGGAAAGAATAGCTGCATCAGCCAGCGTTCACCAAGAACTGTGTGTGCCTACCAAAAATGCAGGAAGATTTGGACTCTTTCTGTAAGAAGCCCTTATGTTTAGGGTGAGAAGAGTTAATATACACGAAACACTCTGCAAGCATTATTAAACAATAGGCACTTTATTCAGCTTCCATTGATGTGCCTCTAGCTACCGTAGGATTGCAGAGAAGAGAAAGAGGAATCTCTGGGGAAAGTCGAACAATTTTCACACAGAAGGTACATTTTTATAGGGAGCTTAAAGGAAGGGTGGAAATTGGATAGAGTAAAGGAAAGAATAGAAAAAGAGTGAGCAAGGGCCTTGAAGTACCAAGAGGGAGTTGTGTTAGCAGGAAGTCAGCCAGTGAGAGAGTAGGGTGTTGAGCAGTGAAAATAATTTGAGGTTGAGGAGTGAGTGGTTGTCTAGAAGGGAGCGAAACTTGGCAAGCAGAAGAATTGACACTTGCTGGGGGAGAAACTGAAAATCCCTAGAAAATTCACCCAGAAGACACGCTGTGAAATAAACATCTGCTGAAAGTCCAGTCTCAACTTAGACACCAGCCTCATGAAAATGCCTGGCAATTCTAGAAGTCACGCTGCCTGTGGACTGAGCACAGACCTGGGTGTTCAGCCTTTGAACCCACGGTCCTTCCATTCCTGCCCAGACCTCTCGAGCCTCTCTGCAATGTCACCCGCCACGTGTCCGTGGGCACCTCCTGTCACCTACACTCCGACACCATCCTCTGGTCTGAGCAGAGTGACTGTGTCCCAATACTGAGGCTTCAGCAGGTCGGAAGCATATTCTCACCTCGTTAACTCTGGGCCCCTATTCCTGGACACCTAGATTCACCTTTGCACCCTTGTTTGGAGCCCCAGGGCAGCCCAGGTCCTCCTTTTGCTTCCTGCTTTCAGAGAGCAGACAGAAGGGATGCATACTGGCCTATAGGACCAGAGTTACACGGGGCCCTGAGCACTTTTCAAGTGAGAATCTGCCTCAATTTGTTGTGAAGTTCTTTGGTTTGTTGATTCAAGCCTATAATCTCTAAAACATACATATCTAAGCTCTAGTTCATGAATGCTTTATGTGCTAGACATCATATAATTCAAGAGTTAAAGTGGAAGAATCAAGCAATTTCTTGGCTAATTAATCTTTGCCAATTTGCAAATATCTGAATGTTTTTAGAAATATTTTGATCTAAATTTTCCTGCAAATTTGTGAAGTAGAAATCCCAGACAGTGGTGGCAGACGGTGGACAAAGGGACAAAAGTTTCAGAGAGCTGGGAACATTCGAGTAGCTCTCCTAGGTATGGTGAAGGCTGGGACGTACCCCCCAGACCCCCTCTTTAGCAACAAAGGGCTTATTCCCAAGATGCTTGGAGCACTAGCAGCTGACTGCCCCAATTGTCTGTTCTTTCTAGAATTGCCCAAAGTGGAACAGAGCTGTCTTTCTCAGGGCTGGGCCCCTTCCTTCCCAGGGGCAGTCTGCACAGTGACCGTGATAGGAGCATAAGTGTCTGGCCCCTCTTGATCCAACTCAGGACAACTTAGAAGGGCCTGCCCACCTGAGGGCCACCAGAACCATGTGGAATACATGAATGCGAGGGGCACCCGCATCACTGAGAAATCAGTGCTGACCAGAGGACATGACGGGAATTACTGTTTTAAACTGCACTCCCTGTTAGCAATGGGGATGCTAGTGAATCAAAGTCAGCTGGTCATATATAATGATTAGAAGAGAGGAGGGTCTAATAATAATGAGCATGCAAGTCAGGAAGGCAACCAGGACAGAGAGCTATGAGCTAACTAGTAGAGCACAGGGTTCCCAGGCTTCCCACACTGTACAAGCAGTCAGAAGGGTGTTGCTGAGTTTATAGACAAGGGAATCAAGGATGAACAATCAAGAGATTGAGCACAGTTGCCTCAATAGAAGTACGACTCCTTGCCCAGTTTCTAGATCTGAGCCCATTGCCTGAAGGAGAGGCCAGGACCTATGAGAAGGACCCTAAAACACCATGGCAAAGGTTGACAATAATTATCCCCCAGCCCTTCCCTAAATGTAACTACCATCATGATTCAAGTAACCACACACTGGAGAAAGGGAAATACCCAGATATTTAAGGACTGCTGGACAGAAAGTCTGTGGTGATATTAATACTTGGGGGCCCAAAGTGGTGATATTGATACGTTGGGGTCATCGTGGCCCCTGTTAGAATGGGAGCATATGGAGACCAGGTAATAAATGGAGCTCCAGCCAGGCTTGGCTCACAATAGGTCTGCTGGGCCAATGGATCCACCCTGTGGTCATTTCCTTGACTGCTGATTGTATAATTGGAAGGGACACACTTGGCAGTTGGGAGAACCCCCATACAGGTGCTCCTTGGACTATAGAGTAGGAGCTATTGCCATGAGGAAGGCCCCCAACCAAAACAGTCAATGACAGATGATACGGTTTTCTATGTGGGAATGGCAAAGAGTAAAGCCACCCCTAAAACCTAAAGCATACACGAGGTGGGGGTCTCTATCCCACCCTCACTTAATTCTCCAGTGTGATTTCTACAAAAAACAGAGGGATCAGGTTGGATGATCCTCAAAACTTCACCAAGTCATAGCCCCAGTTGGAACCATTACACTAGAAGTAATATCTTTCTAGAGCATATTAACACCTTGCTTAATGATCTTAATTAGCTCTTCTGGGTGAAAACACAGCTTTGGGTGCATGGTAGAAGGGCATTGACCTAATAATGAATTAACTCATTTCTGTTTCTATCAACAAGGAGAATTAGAAGCAATTCAAATGGAACTGACAGCAATATACATTTATAGTCTTGCCTCAATTGATGCATACTTCCCACCCTCTCAGTAGAGTCTGAAAAGACCAGGACCCCCTAAGCAGTCTACAGAATATGTATGTTCATTATGTCCACAGTGTCGTGCTCATCTACTTGATGAACATCCACTGAATAGCAAGGACATTGGAGACTTTGTGGGAAGAAAGATCAACCTACTGATAGGTAGAGACAGGGAGCAAGGATGAGAATACTAGCTAAAGGAGGGAGAGGAGAAAGAGAAAAACTAGCTAGTGAGAGAGATCTCGAGAGGATGAAATATAAAGCCTTCTGTCAATACCAAACAATCAGGGGCATTCCAGGACATCCCACCCCTTAAAGATACTACTATATCTTATACATCTCACAACCAAGAAGAAAGCACCATGCGTGATAGGAGTCTTTGGGTTTTGGGGAGAGAGCACATTCCTAACTTGAGAATACACAAGTGACAGGAAGGCTGCCAGCTGTGAGCGGGGCTCAGAGGGAAGGACATGCAGCAGGTTCAGAGTGTGGTACGAGCAGCCTGCCGCTTAATCTAGTTGACCCAGAGGATCTTATGCTCAAAAAGGATGTTGTGCAGAATGTATGGCAACCCCGCAGGAGAATCATAATATAGAACTCTAAGCTTTTGGAGCAAGGGCATGCCGTCCATGACAGAGAACTACACACAATCCGAAAGAGGACTCCTTGCAAGCTGCTGGACCCTGGTAGAGACGGATCGTCTGATTATGATATTAAGGGATCATGCAGCCAGAGCTCCCCATTATGGAGGGTCTATCAGACCCACCAAGTCACAAAGTTGGTCAGGCACAAAAGCCATCAGTTGCAAGATAGAAATAGGACATCCAGGATGAGGCATGGGCAGGGCCAGAAGGTGAAAACTAGAAGCCCGTGTCATCCACCACTGTTGTACTTAACCTTAGCTAATGTCTCTGACCAGATGGGAAGCCCCTTATAACTACCTGATGAAGGCAGGAAAGAGCCAAGCTTGATTTATGGATGGCTTGGTGTCGGAGTACAAGTTGAAAATGGACTCCTAATGAGCTGCAGTCACATGAAGTGGTGGCCTGCAGAAATGAGGGGAGATCCTACTAATGGGCAAAGCTTTAGGTGGTATATCTGATCATAAACTGTGTATGGAAAGAGAAGTCAGCCAAAGTAAGAATTTTCTAGACTCCTGAGTAACAGTGAATGGCTTGGCTGGACAGGGATGTAACACCAAGATGTTTGCAATATCAGAAACAAACAAACAAAAATCTGAGAAAGGAGCATGTTGATGAATCTATTAAGAGTGGGTGTGAAACATGAAAATCTTTTCATGTTAATGCCCATAAGAGAGTAAACACCATGGAATAAATAGACAACTAAACAACCAACTATTCATAATAACTGAGCCAGTTGATATCAGCCAGCCTCCATCATTACCCACTCTAATCCTGGTGTGATGGGCTCATGAATAAAATAGCCACTGTGACAGAGATAGAGGGCATACTGGGGTTCCTACTCACCAAAGCCAACTTAGTTATTGCCACTGCCAAATGTTTAATCTGACGCACAAAGACCAAGGCTGAACCCATCCCTCAAGGAGATCAACCAGCCACTTGGTGGTAAATTGATCAAAGGGGATCCCTTTCACCCTGGATATGGCAATTCTTGACTGAAATCAACATATATCCTATTTGCAAGGCTTTGACCAGTTGACTGCAAATGTTTAATCTACCAACATTCATGTAATATGTCACTTATTATCCACTTAAAATCCACTGAATGTTACCTCTGACTTTGGGACCCACTTTACAGAAGAGGAGGTATGGCAGTGGGCATACACATTGGTTCTATTAAATATCATCACACACAGAATCTATAGACCTGATCAAGCAATGAAATGGTTTTTTGAGGGCACAGTGAAAGTGCTAGTTTAGAGATGAAACCTGCAAGAATCAGGTGCCATCCTACAGGATAAGACATACGTCTTTAATCAACAACCATCGTATGTTGTTGTTGGGGACCAAGAAGCGGAAGGCGAAGTGGCCCTGCTCACCATCACTCCCAGTGGCCCACTTGAGAAATCTGAATTCTCCATCTCCACCACTTTAGGTTTCATGGGGCTAGAAGTCAGAGAAGGCAATGGCAAGCCACTCAGTACTCTTGCCTAGAAAATCCCATGGACGGAGGAGCCTGGTAGGCTGCAGTCCATGGGGTCGTGAAGAGTCGGACACAACTGATCGGCTTCACTTTCACTTTTCACTTTCACACTTTGGAGAAGGAAATGGCAACCCACTCCAGTGTTCTTGCTTGGAGAATCCCAGGAATGGGGAAGCCTGGTGGGCTGCCGTCTATGGGGTTGCAAAGAGTCGGACACGACTGGAGCAACTTAGCAGCAGCAGCAGCAGCAGCAGAAGTCATGGTTCCCAGAGAGAGGGAGGGGTCCCCGGCTTTGGACCAGAGAGTCACCTGATAATCACATAGGTTATCCAGTGATTCCCAGCAACGTCCAGTGATACCCAGTAATAGCCAATAATGTCAGGCAAGTCCCCGAGGAATCCACATGTAACTGAATTGTCTAGAGTAGAAGCCTCTTGTGATTAATTTCTTGGGAGCTTTGAAGGCAGCCCTAAAGGAGCATTAGAGACAGGCTTGCAGTCAGATATTCAGAAGTATGAGTACACCTGGGTCCCTCTCCTTTGGCCTCCCTATGAGCATACTTGGGAAAAGAAGATCAGGGCTTCCTCACAGGTTCATGAATGGGTTATACAGGTGTGCAGGGAGGGGATCTTGCTCCCTGAGCCTGAGGGCAGCTGGGTGGGGTCTGTGGCAGCCAGAGAGAACCTCCAGCAAAAAGCAGCCTTTTCCAGATCTCCTCATTAGGTTGCTGCTGCTGCTCCTAAGTTGCTCAGTCTTGTCCGACTCTTCGAGACCCCATGGACTGCAGCCTACCAGGCTCCTCCATCTGTGGGATTTTCCAGGCAAAAGTACTGGAGTGGGGTGCCATCCCCTTCTCCCCTCATTAGGTTACCCTCATGAAAAACTCGACATGCATCTGAATGGAAGAAGGGAGGGTATGGGAAGCCAGATGAGTCTTGTTTTGATGCTGCTGACTTATGCATGAATGGATCAATGTGTGAATGTTCTGGATTTTATTTAGATTTCCTTACATAATTCTCTATAGAACTGTATTGTTTCTCTTTTCCATGGCCAGTTAAATTGGCCATCAGATCTTACTATAAGGAAAAACTCACCTGGAAGAGCGTCACCTGGCTAAGTGAAGATACTTGAGCAGAAGTGCTGAGTCAGTTTAGAGCTGGTCCTCACTCAGGCGGGCACTCTCCCTTGCTGGGATGAAGGGCTATTGTGCTCAACAAATGAGAAAACATCTTCTTCTCTCATACTATTTGCCCTTGAGGTATAACTAACATACTATTGAATCTTCCCAAGCATCCTTCTTCCCACCCACCTCCCTTGATGGTACCATATGCTTTCATCTTAGAAAGAAATGCTGGTTTTTTTTTTCTTTCCCTTTGTTCCTTTGTTCACTGCAGGGCAGTGTCAGACAGCACGTCTATCCAGGGAGTGAGACTCAAGGAGACTGTAGGGGAGAGGCATTGTTTCTGGCAGGAAGCCATGCTTGCTGAGCTTGTGGTCTACCTGGGTCCTCCGTCATGGCCTTGGGCAGGCCACTTGACCTGGGCCTCAGAGGGATTCAGTCATTAATGTAGAGCAGCTGGTGGCTTAGGGTGAGCTATTCTGATACCCAAAGAGAAAAGAAGCCTTGTGATTACCCAGAACGGATGCTGTGACAGGCTCATGCGGAACTCCTCAACTCAGAATAGGAAGTTTCTCACTTCTTTGTGTGAGTTTTCTCTGGTGTTTGCGTCAGAAGCAAATACAGGCAAAGTCACACTGGTTCCTCCAGTCTTACTAGCGTTGGCTCTGGGGGCAAAACAGTGACAGTTCCCGATTTTCATCTCAAAAACCAGTGTGCCGACTGCTTGTCTTCCTGCTGCTGGGAGGCAGGCTAGCGGGGGGCAGGATGCTAAAGGGTCTTTTGTGTTTATCACCTCTTGCTTTTTATGATAACTTTATGTGGCCTTTCCCAGCTACTGAACTCGTACAGATCAGGACAAGGTCTCTTTGCTTCTACTTTTCTCCTTTATAACAGCAAGCAGATTCTCCTGAGACCGGAAACATTTGTTTTCTCAGCCCACTAACTCCAACTACAGTACATTTCCTCCTTATCATCACTATTTAGTCTGTAATTATTCCAGTCTACTAACTCCCACAGAGGTTGGGGATAGCCATGGCTAAATTGCATAAATCGCTGATTTTGGGTCCTTCATTGTCATTAATAAACGCAGGATATGGGAGTCCCTAGAGGTCCAGCTCCTCAAATTTGATGAATGCTTATGTTTACCATCCAGGGACAGAAACAGAAGCTATTGGCAAGGACTTTGCCATGAAGATCAGAAGTTTCATTTAATCTATCACGATTGCAGGTTCTGTTTATTCTCTTGTTGTCAAATGGCTAATGATAAGCTGATTTCACTAAGTTATGAGAATGACATCTAAAACAATGAAGAAGTGAAATTCTATTCAGGTACAATCCACCTCTTCCCAAAGTTATAGATCACCAGATCTCAAGTTACCCTGATGTTTGGCTCTACAGAGAATTGAAAGGAATCAACCTAAAACACAGTTGCTAAAAATAGCCCCTCCTACAATATGTTCATTTAACCTTATATATGAAAGTTGGTTCATTGAATGGCCAGTGAGCATCACCAATTGTTGGTGGCAGCGAAGGGGACGAGGTGACCTTTGGAGTTTTCCCTCAGTCTCAATTAGAAATCACACTGGCCTGCAGAGGTGACTAAGCTCTGTATGATTAGATGTGCATATGTAGAAGTTCTAGAAGGAGTGCTCAACAGTCATCTTCATCATCAGCCAGTCAACACACAAATTGCATTAAAGCCCTGGATACAGAGAACAAGGAAGTCAAGAGCTACACAACACCCTGGATGCTTTAGAAGCATTTATCCTGCAGGAAGCTGTGTACTTTTCTTGTGGGTCTTAAGGGAACTCATTGGCTAGAAATCTAGCTGTTTTGGATATTAGGACATTGTAGTACACGATGGCAGGGGCCTGGGCTGTTGCTTGGCTTTACATTGGTGATCTATAGTGGGAAGAAGGTAGCCTAGGGAGCCCCTGTAGGGCTCCATAGAAGTCATTTACATACGGTCTTTAGAAGTGTCCCTCTCTCACCAGCCCTTGGGGACAAGACAGATGGCAAACAGAGAAGGCTCAGGGAACCCCAACATCTGGCCAAATGGTTCCACATAAGGAAAGAAAGTTAAATCTCTTTGATTCGAGTAGAGGTCCTCCAGGACCTCTATCCTCTCTGCTTCAGGAACAATGCTCTTAAAGTTTTAGAGAGATTTTTGAACCCATTCAAAACCCAAGAATAGCTATCTCGGTAGAAAGAACTTATTAATCAGAGATTTACATAAGTGAAGCAAGTCAGTACGAGAAGAGACTCTGGGAGGAAGAAATGGGATAAAGAGAAAAGGGAGAGAATAAATAAATAGTTCAAATAAGAGTTTGACTTTATTTCTCATCGTGTACTTTTCCTAAACCAAGATTTTTATATATTGCATCTATCGATATGAACTGGTTAAAAAATAAAGGAGAAGAGATCCTTAAATAAATAGTAAAGCTAATAGAGACCCAGGGACAGATCCTTCTCTCAAATGCACAGCTTGCTGCTCCACATATAGTATCTTGAAAAATCTTTACTGCCTTCAAAGATACAGCCCTTGGCACTAAGCACCATGCCTCCAAGTTTAGAATGTGGACCTCCATATTTATGTTCCCCAGATGGTGGAATTTATAAATGCACCATGGGGTGCTATTGAAATTAATAATTTAATTCATTTCCGTGATTGTGCTGTGATTGCTAGTCATTATGGCAGTAGCAGTTAGCAGAGTCTCTCAGTTCTGGGATGTAGCTGAAGGGTAATCTCAGTGAGAGTAATTCCTCTGTCATCCTATTTCAAATGCAGTCAGTCCCTTCTGAATGGGGAATAGCCAAAAGTTTCTGGAATGGAAATGAAGGCAGCATCAACCTAGTTAGATGAAAATGGCTTCAATTTATGCGATTTCAGAAGTTTGAAAGCAGTCCTCTAAGGACCAGTGAAATGATCTGTGATTGTTTAGCTTGGAGAAGGAACAGATACGAAGAGACCACAAGC
Source organism: Bos mutus (assembly GCF_027580195.1). Lineage (NCBI taxonomy): Eukaryota > Metazoa > Chordata > Mammalia > Artiodactyla > Bovidae > Bos > Bos mutus. Next base: position 16,374,783 of record NC_091632.1, read on the forward strand.
ACTGTCTCCAAACACACAAATCTCTCACTCTCTGTCTGTGGACAATCTACGTCCAAATGCTTGAGAATTAACTGCACTTTTACTTTCTATTCCCACTTGCCTGCTTAGCAAGGGAATATACTGGCAGCTGGACTACGTGACTTTTGAAGTCCCTTCCAGAGATTCTCAGAGATTCCCCGAGTCAACGGTGGGGTGGAGGGAATAGTGGAATAACAGCTCTGTATTTCCTCAAGGGAAGTCCTTACTTCTCTCAGCCTAATGATCTGGAAGCCTAAATGGGCAAGGGGGAACATTATTGGGCACAGGCACACATAAATCTGGCCAATGTAAGCCCACTGGAATTTTGAACCCAGGAGGCTGTATGTAACTGCCTTGGATTTATAAAGTAGCTCTTTTTCTTTGAGAAACTTAAATCCATTTCCATATTCCCCTCATTATCCTCAAAGGTTTTGTTAATCACAGAAGTAAGGCCTGACTTCGAGATCCTCATTCAATAGCTAAAGGAAATAATCCCTCAAAACATGGGATATAGATTCTGCTACCTTAACTCCTCGCGTTGGCTCCATCCATTTGATTTGGCCTTTGGACGACTCTATTTCTGCCCAATCAGCAGAGCCTGGATGAATGGAAAAAAAAAAGCAAAATGATTTCTTACATCATTTCCACGGGCAATAACCCTGCAGGGGGCCCAAGCTCAGACTCTGCCCTCCACTGCATCCAAGAGCGGGAAGGGTCAGCTGGGAAACAGAAAGCAGATGAACACGGCTACTCCCAGCTCCCAAGAGGAGGACTGGAAACCAGCAACTCCATAAAGACCAGACCCCTCTTCTCCTTCACTTCACACTCGTGTCTCATGTGGGCCAAGGAGCTCTCAGGAGAGACCCAGGACACAGAAACATAACCCCCCTTTTGTCCCAACCTGGTTTCAAGGAAAATTTCAAAAAGACTTTGGGTTTGGGAAAATGGCAACAAAAATTTGCCCTATAGTTATTGCTTTTCAGCAACTACCCAGTAAATGTCTCTGAGGAGCTAAGCACGTGGTGACTACAAGCAGGACATCCCAGAAATTGTTCTGAGAGGCAGTGGTGAGCATTCCACGCTAAATGTCCAGGACTCCTTCTTTACCTCCCTGAGCGTCTCACCTCTTGCTTTCCTGACAGTTTGGACCTCTTCAGTAGTACCTCTCACACTGTGTTTAGACTGCAGGCTCTGAGAGAGTGTGCCTGTGCAGCTCCATAGCTGTCCCCATGACACCAGCACAGGGATTTCACGTAGGGGAATGTTGGGAGATGCGACTGAATCAAATTCATCTGATTAGTGGAAACAGTAGGTACCACTGAAGGGCAGGTGGTAGAATTTGCTCTGTAATAAATCCCCTACATAGTGAATTCCATTCCAAGAGTTCATTCCTAAGCCTAATTTGTTCATAAGTCCAACAAAATTAGCGTAGGTACCCAACTAATGCAATCAACTATGTAGGACTTTACTGAAATAGGTTTATAATATTTTTCACATGAATAATACATAAAAAACAAACACAAAAATTAAAGGAAACTTTTAACCTTACAGTACAGTACCTTGAAAAGTTACAGTAGTACAGTACAACAGCTGACATACGGGGCAAGAAGAGTTACTGACTGGAGGAGAGGAGGTGGGAGACGGTAGAGCTGAAGGAGAATCAGCAATGGGAGACGGAGGGCAAGCTGCAATTTCACTCATGCCCGACATTGATGAGTGCATGTTCTCATCCTTGAAAACTCACAACTTGAGTGCATGTTCTCATCCTTGAAAACTCACAACTTGAAGATTTGTATGCAGGGGACTTACTGTATTTTTTTTTTTTTTGGTCATGAAAAGAAGAGGTAAGGAGAACCCAAACTCCTTAAGTATACTGCACCTTACTTATGTGACAAAAGAGAATGAAGTTAAGGTGGCATTCTTAGAGATGCAGGATCTGCTCTACTTAACAACACTGAGGCCACTGAGGGATGAGGGGGAGACTCGGAGCCACTGGTTTTGTCTTCTCTTCCCATTGCTCTCATGCAGTCATGGCTGCTGTCGGTGACATTTCACAGGTCGTTGATTCCTCTTGAAAACGCTTTCCAGTGACCTGGCAAAAGCACGTAGAAGACAGACCCTTGGACGAAAAGTCCAGTGAATCAGGTCCTAATTCCAGCACTTTCACCAACCTGCCGTGTGAACTTGGGCAAATCTTGAGTTGCCCTTGTTTTCAGTCTCCTCTTTAAGAGTACCATCATGGAAGGAGAGTGGGCCTGGGGGTTAAATGACCATGAGTTTAAACACCATGGCTTGCTTTTATAAGTTATGTGACTGAGCAAGTTAATTCTCTCTTGGTCTCTAGTTCTTCATTTCTAACACAAGGATAGCATATCCTAATATAAAACTTTAAGGGCTTGCCTCATAGCTCAGTTGGTAAAGAATCTGCCTGCAATGTAGGAGACCCCAGTTCAATTCCTGGGTCAGGAAGATTTGCTGAAGAAGGGATAGGCTACCCACTCCAGTATTCTTGGGCTTCCCTTGTGGCTCACAAGAATCTGCCTGCAATGTGGGAGACCTGGGTTCGATCCCTGGGTTGGGAAGTTTCCCTGGAGAAGGGAAAGGCTACCCATTCCAGCATTCTAGCCTGGAGAATTCCATGGACTGTATAGGCCATGGGTTTGCAAAGAGTTGGACACGACTGAGCGACTTTCACTTTCAGGGAGGAGCTTTGCTGCTGCTGCTGCTGCTAAGTCGCTTCAGTCATGTCCGACTCTGTGCAACCCCATAGATGGCAACTTACCAGGCTCCCCTGTCCCTGGGACTCTCCAGGCAAGAACATGAAGTGGGTTGCCATTTCCTTCTCCAATGCATGAAAGTGAAAAGAGAAAGTGAAGTTGCTCAGTCATGTCCGACTCTTCGTGACCCCATAGACTGCAGCCTACCAGGCTCCTCTGTCCATGGGATTTTCCAGGCAAGAGTATTGGAGTGGGGCGCCATTGCCTTCTCTGGGAGGAGCTTTAAATGAGCTCATACATGTAAAACACTTAGCCAAATACCTGCATAAACTAGGCAGCCATATATGTTATTTGCTTCATTTCTATAAAATGTGTGTTATAGGCTGAATGTTTATATTCCCTGCAAAATTCATACATGGAAATCTAATGCCCAATGTGATGGCATTAGGAGGTGGAGCTTTGGGAGGTAATTAGGTCACAAGAGTGGAGGACTCACGAATGGAGTTAGTGCCCTTATAAAAGAGCCTCCAGAAAGTTCCCTCACTCCTTCTACCCTGTGAGGACATGCTGAAGAAGTCAGCCCTCTGCAACCTGGAAGAAAACTTCACTAGAACCCAACCATGCTGGCACACTGATCCTGGATTTTCAGCTTCCAGAATCTTGAGCAAAATAAGTTTCTATTGTTTGTAAGCCACCAGGTCTGGGCAGTTTTGTTATAGCAGAATAAGACAATGGGGTTTCATCTCCTCCTTGTCAAGTTGTTCTAAGGATCAATCTGGATTATAAACAATAAAGTTCCTGAAAACTGAAAAACACCTTGCATTTGTATTCACATGGGAACAAGAGAAGCAGCACATAAATACTGGGTTGGTGAGGAAGTTTCATAGTCTTATGGAAAAACCCAAATAAACTTTCTGGCCAATCCAGTATCTAGTTACTATTGTATTATGCTCCAATATCCAAAGAAAAGTATCTAGTGTTTTCAAAGTATTTTTAAAACAAGTTTTAAGATGGAAACCAACATGAATTGTTTTTTATTATAAGAAGCCATTTGTAGGGGTGTGTAGGGAGAGGAAAGGAAACCCCAAGTGTGATAAGATGTGGAATGATGACAGAAGTGGCTCTAATTTACACCCAGATCCTGGCTCATCTGTAAAGTGAGTTCCAATCCAAACTAAACGTGTCAGAATAGGGAGATTGTTCCAACTTCAGTCAATCTTGAGTGCTTCATGCTCACTGAAGACCATATGAAGATGGGTAATGGCTAGAGGTCTTTTTTAGAAATTCCTGCTGAGGGTGCCAGGCATCTAAAAACACCTTGGCCACTCTACTTCAGTAGCACAACTCTTTCCAAACTCTGATGCAGGGAGCACTTTTCCACAGAAAGTTTATAGTGCTCTGGAGTCAGCTATGTTTAGGAAAATCTTCACCCCTGTCTCAGATAGTCATAGCAAATATTGGTAGAGTAAAGCTTCTGAGAGGTCTTGCAGAATGAAGCGCATTTGTTTAACTCGGAATTTCCCCAACTAATTAGACCGTAAGACTTTCCCCCTTTCCTCTGCAAAGTCACAATTCATAGCTGCTAGAACAATGTTCTGTACAAATATAAATGCAATGAGAGATCTGTCCCCCCACCATGGACCCCACTCTGCTGTACCATGGCCACAGACAGTCTGCCACAGAGCAAGGTTGGTGAGAAACAGCTTCAAGATCTTTGCTGGAAAACTGTGCATATTCTCCCATCAGTGTTGTAGAAACAGGATGTCACTTGGAGGAGCAGAGGTTATAGATGTATATTTCAATATAGCAAATATTCACCACGACATAGCCACTGCAGAGGGTCTTGGGCAAGGGACACATATGTAGTCCCATCCAGTGCCAGGGAACGTTTCATTCTCAGATGGAGACACAAGCAAAGAGGGATATGCAGAGGGAGAAACCCGAGGCACTGCCCTCATTCCGGAACGATACAGCAAATGCACTGAAGGTCAACCCATACCCCCTGCTCTCCCTCCCCTGCTCAAAGCTGTTTCAGATCCAAAGAGCAGAGCTAAACTTACCATTGAGAGAAATCTGGCATCTTAAAGGTGGTTATACAGTTTTCTAAATTCACTCTCTGAACATGGTTCTAGCAGAAGTTTAATCAAGTAGTAAAAAATCATATAGGGTAATGGACACAGGTTTCACATCCTTTTTTCCCAGTGCCCTGTGCACACGCACACACACACACACACACTTATTCTTTTATTTATTTTCCTCCATTATTCAGATTCATTGGCATCATCCTTTCCTCCCAGCGATGATCTACTCCATTGTCTTCTTGCCACAATCCAAGACAATTGTTTCTTATCCACAGTGTGCCAGGCACTGACTTAGAGTCATCCGTTCTCGGGGTCATCTTAGAGCACAGTCATCTTGGACTCTGCCTTCATGCCCAGTATTTAACTGATCACAAAATGCCATCGTTTCTACCTCTGAAATATCACACATTATTACTAGCTCTACCTCCTTACTGTCCTCCCACACTCCTTCTTCAGGTCTTCATCATTTCTCACCCAGAAAAATGCAGTCGCCGGATGTATCTTCCTGCCTCCAGCATCATCCCCTTCCACACTTGGGCAGCCAAAGATCTGATCATGAACTAATGATGTTCTGCATTATCTACAGAAAATGGCCTCAACATTAGACAGCAAAATGAAGAGCCCTTCACAGTCTGGCCCCTCATTACCTTTACAATCCAAGTTTTTCAGAGCACCTGTCATCTCCCTTACCTCCATCATATCTCCCCCAGCAACAATTGAGTCTCATTCATTATTCTTAGTATATAATGCTGCTGCTGCTGCTGCTAAGTCACTTCAGTCATGTCCGACTCTGTGCGACCCCATAGACAGTAGCCCACCAAGCTCCCTCCATCCCTGGGAGTCTCCAGGCAAGAACACTGGCGTGGGTTGCCATTTCCTTCTCCAATGCATGAAAGTGAAAAGTGAAAGGGAAGTCGCTCAGTTGTGTCTGACTCTTAGTGACCCCATGGACTGCAGCCCACCAGGCTCCTCCACCCATGGGATTTTCCAGGCAAGAGTTTGAGTATATAATGCTAGGTCTGGCACAAAGCAGGTGCTTAACAAATGTATGTCAAATGATATGTGGCGTAGATGTACAGATGAAAAAGTAAACGTATTAGTGTACTACTGCAGCTGTAAAAATTTACCACAAATTTAGTGGTTTGAAACAACACAGAGTTATTATATTCTAGCTCTAGAAGTCAGAAGTCTAAAGTGGGTCAACAGATTGCATTCTGGGGCTTCCAAGGAAGACCCTGTTTCCTTGTCTCTTCCAGCTTCCAGAGGCCTGCGTTCCTTGACTTACAGCCCCTTCCTCTCTCTTCACATCACTCTAAACTCTGCTTGTTGCTGCTGCTAAGTCTCTTCAGTCGTGCCCGACTCTGTGCGACCCTATGGACTGTAGCCCACCAGGCTCCTCTGTGCGTGGGATTCTCCAGGCAAGAATACTATAGTGGGTTGCCATTTCCTTCTCCAAAACTCTGCTTCCATCATCCTATATCCTTCTCTCTAGATCTCTGACTATAACACTCCTGCACCCTTCTTATAAAGACCTCTGTGATTATATCATAAAGCCTCTCTGGATAATCATAATAATCTCCCCATCTCCAATGCTACAATTCAATCATATGCAAAGTTCCTCTTAACATGTAAGGTAACAATATCCATCAGTTTTGGAGATGAGGATGTGAATGTCTTGGGGTGGGAGTTATTATTCGGCTTTCAACAGTGAATCAATAGATTAAAAAAAAAAACAAGGAGTATCATAGTAGTATAAGCTGCCAGGGAAAGTTATACAAAGGGAAATCTAAACTCTTCCTAGAAATCAAGGAAAAGTTTCAGCAAGAGACTGGTGCTTGAATTGAGTTTGAAACATACACAGGAGTTTTAAAGGGACAAAGGAAGGCAGCCCTTCCAAGTGGAAGAAACAGCATAACCAAAAGCATGGGGACAGGGCTGGGGCCTGATACGATGGAAGCATAGGTTTCAAGCTCAGGGGACGATGAAAGGGAGAGTGGACTGGAGGGCAAGGTCTTACATGCCACGCTAAAGGATTTTGGAATTTAATCTGAGGTATGTGTGAAATCACTTGGGAAGCAAGTTGGGGATATGACACAGTTATGTTCTAGAACAGTACTATCCAATAGAACTTTCAGCAGTGAGGCAAATACTCTGGATCTACAGTCTTCAATGGGCCACCATGAGCCACACGGACTGCTGAGCACTTAAAATGTAGCCAGGGTAACTGAGGAGCTAGATTTTCCAGTTTTATTTAGTTTTAATTTATTTAAACGTAAATAGCTCTATGTGGCTAGTGGCTACCATATTGAACGACACTGTTCTGGGACGATCATCTGGAGGAGGGATGGAAGGTGATTTGTAGATAATTTATGAGAAACTAAGGGCAGGGAACCCAGAAGGCACCTGCCCAGATGATATGTGAACACTACCTGAACTCAAACCCAGGCAGCAGTGATGACAGTTGGTAGAGAGATTAGACGGAGAAGGCGATGGCACCCACTCCAGCACTCTTGCCTGGAAAATCCCATGGGTGGAGGAGCCTGGTGGGCTGCAGTCCATGGGGTCGCTAAGAGTCGCACACAACTGAGCGACTTCCCTTTCACTTTTCACTTTCATGCATTGGAGAAGGAAATGGCAACCCACTCCAGTGTTCTTGCCTGGAGAATCCCAGGGACAGGGGAGCCTGGTGGGCTTCCGTCTATGGGGTCGCACAGAGTCGGACACAACTGAACTGACTTAGCAGCAGCAGCAGCAGCAGAGAGGTTAGAGAGGGTTGCCGTACTAGGAGGATTTGATTGATTGAACGTAGGTAAGTCAAGTCTAGGATGAATCTCGGTTTCTTACTTGGGTGGCTGGATGGTGATATTCACCCAGCAAAAGGAGTAGAGTTTAAAAGTTAAGATGATAATTTTAATTTAAGGTTGTTATTAAATGGAGACATTCTGAAATGAATGTTGAGAGCTCATGAGGGGCAGATCTGGGCTGAAGGTGCTGCTCTGGATACTATCGGCACACAGGTGAGGGTTGAACCCCTGGGTGTGGATGGTTTTGCTCAGGAGGAGTAAATAGCCTAGAAAAGCTGAAGGCATAAGACAGATCCTCAGGGAGCACCAGCATAGGCTGAGAAGAATGGATTCACGAGCTCTGAGGAAAACTAGGAGAAAGAGGGGCTTGGACTCTGAAGGAGGAAGAAGTCAAGAAGGAAATGATGGAGTTTTCTCATAGAAGTCAAGTGTAATAGTGACAGAAAAGTTGTCAGGGGATTTGAGACAGATAACTTAGCAAGAGCAGTTCCAGCAGAGTGCAGATGGGAGTCTAGGGGCAATTGGAAGCTGGAGGAGTCATGAGTAATTGTGAGGAAAAGGGCAAGGGCCTTGTTGTAGACCATAAGCATTAATTCTTGTCTCAATGAGCTTGACTGAGAGAAAAAGAGAAGGTGACCAGAGGGTAAAGGGGATACAAAGGAAAAGATGGGTGAGCTTGGCTCCCATTTACATGCAGAAGACACAGAGCCTAAAGATTGAGGGGAGGCTAAAAACACTGGAGAGGGGAAAAGGGGCTGGGTAACACTGCCTGGTGTCCCAGCCAAGCAGTCTGTGCTTTAGTTCTCCATAAGATAAAAGCATAACATGTATGGATGTGAGAGTTGGACTGTGAAGAAGGCTGAGCACTGAAGAATCGATGCTTTTGAACTGTGGTGTTGGAGAAGACTCTTGAGAGTCCCTTGGACTGCAAGGAGATCTAACCAGTCCATTCTGAAGGAGATCAGTCCTGGGATTTCTTTGGAGGGAATGATGCTGAAGCTGAAACTCCAGTACTTTGGCCACCTCCTGCAAAGAGTTGACTCATTGGAAAAGACTCAGATGCTGAGAGGGATTGGGGGCAGGAGGATAAGGGGACAACAGAGGATGAGATGGCTGGATGGCATCACCGACTCGCTGGATGTGAGTCTGAGTGAACTCCGGGAGTTGGTGATTGACAGGGAGGCCTAGCGTGCTGAGATTCATGGGGTCGAAAGAGTCGGACATGACTGAGCGACTGAACTGAACTGATGATAAAAGCACACAAAAACACAGATGTTAGATTGCGTTTTAAAAATCTCACTTGAAAAAATAATTAATGTGCATAACTAGTACAGTCTAATGTAAAATATAAGGTATAACATAGATTTTTATCAGTGTGCTTTCCCCGTCAGGCCATGTTTGGTCCACAAATTTAATTAAAGAGCGTCTGGTATTTCTGTCAAAACCTCTGACACATCAGAAATGTGTCTCTGATAGAGCAAGGTCTCTGCATCTCAGAGAATATGCTCCTTGCCATTTGGGGCGCTACGGTCTGAAGGACCTTCTTTCCAGAGGCTTCAGAGGAGACTTTATGGGAGCAAAGGGCCAAAAGTGTAAGATCACGCTCAACTTGCCCCTCAGGTTCCCCACTGCCCCACTACCGCTACCCTCCACACACTCTCTCACACACACACACACACACACACACACACACACACACTTATACAGATGCAACTGTTTTACATAAGGATAGCAGTCTTAGTCTGTTCTGGCTACGAAAAATACCATAGATGGGGTGACTTACGGATGACAGCAAATGATTTCTTCCAGTTCTGGTGACTGGCTGGCCTCCTGATTCATACACAGCTGTCCTCTGCACATACACAGCAGAAGGGTCTCTCTGGAGCCCAGGAGCCGCAACTACAGAAGCCCGCTCACCCTGGAGCCTGTGCTCCGCAACAAGCGAAGCCACCGCAATGAGAAGCCCGCGCACCTCAACGAGAGAGGAGGTCCCGTCTGCCACAACTAGAGAAAAGCCTGTGCAGCCACAAAGACCCAGCACAGCCAATAAAATTAAAAAAATAAATTATAGAGTCACAGGAACTGATAAGAAGAAAAAGTCAGGGAGAAAGAGAAGATGGAAATGCAGAAAATACAGTGGTGCCTGCAGGAAGGAGATGGAAAGTGATACTCATAACACTTGAGGGGAAAGAAGGTGAGGAGGAGGCTGCAGAAAAGGCCAATGCAACTGTGTGCTGCTGCTCCCTGAAACCTTCTCATATCCTTACATCATCGGCCTGTGCGTGCTCATTCAATTGAGTCTGACTCTTTGTGATGCCATGGATTATATAGCCCACCAGGCTCCTCTGTCCATGGGATTCTCCATGCAAGAATATTGGAGTGGGTTGCCATTTCCTTCTCCAGAGGATCTTCCCGACCCAGGGATTGAACCCAGGTCTCCTGCATTGCAAGTGGATTCTTTACCAATAAGCCAGCAGGCTTAGTTATCAGCAGGCCATAGTCCCAGTCAAATGCTGGGGTTGAAAATCTGTTCAGTGCTAATGGGACTTTAGTGGGAGATTTCTTTCGTGGCACTCCAAATGGTGCCTGCCTCAGTTCAGTTCAGTCACTCAGTCATGTCCAACTCTTTGCAACCCCATGGACTGCAGCATACCAGGCTTCCCTGTCCATCACCAACTCCCGGAGCCTGCTAAACTCATGTCCATCGAGTCGGTGATACCATCCGACCATCTTATCCTCTGTCGTCCCCTTCTCCTCCTGTCTTCAATCTTTCCCAGCATCAGGGTCTTTTCCAATGAGTCATTTCTTTGCATCAGGTGGCCATCAGCTTCAGCATCAGTCCATCCAATGAATATTTAGGACTGATTTCCTTTAGGATGGACTGGTTGGATTTCCTTGCAGTCCAAAGGACTCTCAAGAGTCTTCTCCAACACCACAGTTCAAAAGCACCAATGTGCCTGGCCAGGTGCCTGCCTGGCCCTGTCTATTTATTAATGCCTGTTGGTTAACACTGAAAGAAAAGACAGAGGACCTTGCAAATGGCATAGCCAACGTGTCTTCCTGAGCCTCCAAGGAAGAGAGAACTTCCAAAATAGCTCAGATCTTTCTCTACAAAAAGCTAGCCAATAAGAGAGAAAGAAGAAACTTAAAGCTGGAAGAGAAATTTTAGGTTACTTATTTTCAGATAAGGAATATGTGGCTCAGAGATGCATTATTAATGAATGGCCCAAAGAAATAAAAGAGAGACCAGGTCTCCCGACTCCCACCTCACTCCCTTTCCATCTTCTTGGAGGTTGTCAGAGTGGGTTCCCTGGAGGCATCCTGGAGAAAAGAGTGGAAGAAAGCCCAGTCCAGTGAGCAGACTCTGATTTCCCAACCCCTTCAACCACATTCAAACATAGTCATTCCTTGTTGTCTCCCTAAAACACACACACACACACACGACTTCTGCACAATATTTCATTTGAAGCAAATTTCTGTTCCTAAAACTAAGTTTAAAAAACACTGCCTTATACCATACTTCTATTTATTTATGTTTTATGTACAGCAAGAAACTAGGCCTTGTTTTAAAGACTTATTGCCAAATACAGAAGGCTTTTTTTTTTTCAGTATGAATATGATATAGAACTGATGAGGGTGAGTGGAAAGTGAATTTATGCAGCAAGATTCGCATGTTGCAGATATACGGTTCACAGAAGAGTGTTTAACAGTAGTTCTCAAACTTCTTTGTACATTGAGATCACCTGGAGAGCTTGTTAAAGTACACATCTCAGGCTCCACACCAGCATCTCTGATGCAGAAAGGAGGGAGTGGAGACCAAGAATTTTCAACAAGTTTCTAAGATGCTGCCGATGCTGCTGGTCCGGAGGCCACACTTTGTAGAACACCGACGCTGAAGAGAAGCTGCTTCTAGAGGAGGTGCTCACTTCCATCTAGATGCTTCCAACTGAACTTCCAGTGCACAGCAAGAACTTCTTTCTGAGGTAGTATTAATTCAATTGGCGAAAATAATGTCTGAGACTTTTTAAGGTACGGGAAAATGCTTATGTTATAATGTCGAATAAAAAAGAATATGATTTCAATGAGAAAAGAGAATAGGAAAGAAAGTGAAATTTGCTAATTAATTTCCTTGCTGCACAAAGCAAACTTTATTTGATCTCTAGACATTATGTAGATACAGTAGTTGGTGATTGGTGTGGGAATAAATGCTTATATCTATATGTGCATCCGAGCTATTCATCCATTTAAAAACTATTCATAAACATTGGGGTCTGAGGTGGAAATAAATTTCTATTTATATGCATATGAGTGTCATATGCACTCATTCCTTCCACAAATATTTATAAATGCCTACCAGATGCCAGGCACCATGCCAGGCACTGGGGAAAAGACACATGTTCATTGCCTGCAGTCCTGTTAAAGAAACAGGAAGTGAGATAAGAGCTAATCGAAGTGTATGGAAAATTCTATGGAGAGGGAACCATTTGGTTTGACAGATACTGAGGTCCATTTTGGACAATTTAAGTTTGGGTTTGTGGAATATCCAGGGAGAGAGATCAAGTAGAAAACTGGAACATGCAGAACTCATGAGGGAAACCTGGGCTGGAGGTATAGATCAATGACTAACCATAGGCAGAAATGATTTCTCTGTGAATATGAGTGAAGTATGAGGAAAAGAATACCATCTAGATGAGGAGAAACCAGTAAAGAAGACGCAGAGGCTCACTGTGGGCTAATGGAAAGGTGGTAAAGATAAAACATAAAGTTAAGGATATATTAATATTCCTTTTATTAAACAGCAGTGATTTGTTTGCTTGAAATCAGATTCTTTTAGTAATTTTGTCAGTATACCTTGCAGGAAAGAGATGATATGCTGAATTACTCATAATATGTCTTATACTTCCTGGTGAAATCAAACCTTATGTTTTCATATAAGTTATGGTATCTTACTTAAGTGAAGAAAAGATTGTCCTCACAAACATAACGCTAAAACCCTAGTTCATCATCTTTCTAGGGACTTCCCTGGTGGTCTGGGGGCTAGGACATGGTACTTTCACTGCTATGGGCCCAAGTTCGATCCATGATTGGGGAACTAAGAATCCATAAGCTGTACAATGTGCCAAACGTAATAACGATAATTTTTCTAATGGTTTTCTCCTTAAGGCCATTAGCTTTTGCTCATTTAGTCATATTTGTTGTTGTTCAGTCACCAAGTCATGTCCGACTCTGCAAGCCCATGGGCTGCAGCATGCCAGGCTTCCCTGTCCTTCACTATGTCCCAGGGTTTGCTCAGATTCATGTCCATTGAGTTGGTGATGCCATCTAACCATCTTATCTTCTGCATAAATACATAGTATTGGTCACATGCAAAAACAAGTCAATTTTCATCTGTCTAAGGGGCTAACGGATTTGTAATGTAGTCTCACAGAGGCACATGTACACACACACATAAACACAATCTTTTCCCTACTTCCTACGACCTCATCTCTCTTTGTATTTAAAGATACATTTGCAAAGCTTAGAGTGTCATGCCTCTAGTTATAGTTGTCATGAGATTTTAAAACTTTAAGTCAAAGTCGTTTCTCCATCTGTAGTGTGTTTTGTGTTTCAGTCGCTCAGTTGTGTCCGTGTCTGACTCTTTGTGACCCCATGGACTGTAGCCCACCAGGCTCCTCTGTCCATGGAATTCTCCAGGCAAGAATACCGGAGTGGGTTGCCATTCCCTTCTCCAGGGGATCTTCCAGACCCAGGAATCTAACTGGGTCTCCTACATTGCAAGCATATTCTTTACTGTCAGCCACCAGGGAAGCCAGGTTAATATTCAATTCAATGTGCATTTAATAAGCTCTTTTGTTCATGTTGATACAATAGCAGGTTAGGTGACTGTTTCTACACTCATTGAACACAAGTTGGCTGTCTAGTTATTTATATATGTTAAAGTATATATGTGTATTTAAAATGCATAGATGATGTTGTCTTTGTTATTTTGTTACATATATGGCTTCCGGATTATCAGGATTATCATTCTGGTCAACATATACAACATGTATACGTTGTACGTGTGTGATATTGTGTGCATAAGAATTATTGTGGTAAAAGTCACATAATGTAAAAACACAATATTTTAACCATATTTAACTGTACAATTCAGTGGCGCTAAGTACATTCACATTGCTTGGCAACTCTCACTATCACCCATCTCTTGAATTATTCACCTTCCTAAACTGAAACCCTGTTCCCACTAAATGTGAACTCCCCCTCCCCCGCCCCCCAACTCTGACCACCTCCCACCCGCCACCCGGGCATCTGCCAGTGCGCTCTCCAACGCTATGAATTTGACTATCCTAGGTACCTCGTATAAGTATCTTGACTGTGGTAGTGCTTACACAATTCTGCATTTGTCAAAACTACAGAACTCTACAGCCCCAAATTTACTATGTGTCAAATTTAAAATAAACTTTAGAAATTTAAATGCTGAATCTGTAATAGTTGCTACTTCAAAGGATATTGTTTCAAATACATTCAGCTTGTCACTTTATGGCCAAACCACTGACACACATACTCACTTCTCCTTATAGAACTTCCACATAAAGTTTTTTACTTGCTCATAATCTTACTCCAGGGAAGTTCAGTTGACTTTCCCAAGATACAATGGAAGGTGGCTGTTCAACTCTTTTTGCCTTCGGTGCCTCAAATTTCTACTCGTTTATTAAGAGAATTCTCCAGAGACAGAGACAGCACTTTGAGAACAATATTCACACCCACTGCTGAAGAGGGAAAAGGGAGAGATGAGAGTTCAACTCTGGGAAACAATTTAGTGCCCACATGCGTTACTTACCAACTAACCAAGGAGCACGTGCTGGGAGAGAAGCAATTACAAATGGAGACAAATATGGCCCAGAGTATTTGGGGATTAAGACTTGTGCTCAAGTCTCCCACCCCTGCTTCTGTGTACACTGGACTCCAAGTACACGTCTCGACATCCACTCTGTTACCTCATGGCCGTTACTTGCGGGTGAAGGATGCTGGTGTTCACGGAACAGCATGCTGATGCATTTTTTCCTGCCATTGTATGTAACATGTTTTCTAATTCTTTTGCTCTATTCAGCATTTGACCCCAACGATAGGGGATTATGGTATTAACTCTCTACCCAGCACACATTCTTTACAGACTCTCACTAAATACTGTAAGCCTGCTGCAGAGAGGAATAAAAGTGAAAGCATACCGTCTGGTCTTAAGCTGAGCACACAGAGGGTCGTGATCCAATTGGAAGGGAAGCAGAATTTTTAAAAAGAAAGAGGTTTGACCAAATTTTAATCCTTGTCATTTTCATTTCTCTTACCCTGTGGATTTGGGTGATTTTATTTACACTGTCAGCTTGAGCCTAGGGATTGGAAATCAGGCTTTTATGGAGATTATTAAAAGTACATAGAGTACACTAAAGGTTGGGCTAACTGATATATGCTGCTAAAAATATGAATGTGAATGCCCTGGTATTAGATGCCACTGGCGTACATTTCATCCTCCTTAGAAGGTTATTCTTGGGAGCTGGACCTGCTGCGATGGTAATGAGATGCAGGCTGTCAGGATATTTCTAATAGGTAGCGAATGACCATGGATGGGAATGAATTAGCATTACTCAGATGAAAAGGTAGCTCTTTATACCAGTAATTCCAATGCAAAGCAATTCCACCACCCTTCTCCTAAAAGAGAGGGTATTGTAAATTGGGGGCGGGAGTGGAGGGAGGAGGAGGCCAGGGTTAAAGCGTCAAGGATTTATTGATGGCTTGGATGGGCTGTGATGTCCTCCAGGTCTCTAGGCTGGGTATTGTTGGCCTGAGCTTCTCTACTGTCCAGATGCATGAGTAGTGACTTGGTTAGGTGCTGTCATATAGTCCTAGATGACAAAGAGAAAGCTCTAGGCCTCAGTCACGGCCTTTTAAGATCTCAGCAGATAAAAGTGAAGTGATTTACCCAATCTCAAAATACTAGGAGCAGACACGCTTTGATGAATCAGGTTTAGGATCTCAAAGACATGGAAATACCACGTTACAAAGTAGCTGACTATGCAGGACTTGTGTCCTTGCGAGGTTATAGATTATGATAATCTTAATAGGCTTAAGAGGGTTTTAAAGAGATTCCTGGATCACAGTTCTATACTGGACCACCACGAGAAAATGGGTATTTTAGGGACTTATTTCCAGTTATGAATGCCAGTAGCATCTACACCCTTGCTGCATGGCCTTGCTGGGTGTCACCGATAGGTCAAGAGTCATTGCTGTGCTGGAGTTTTCAAGTGCAATCCACACCCGGAAACGAGGAGGAAGACATATAGCCGGAAACAACTGACCATGGGTTTATTTAACCTGGTGCTCTCATATCCCAAGACCTGGGCAACGACGTTCAGTCATGGACTGAGCTTTATATAGCTTTGTCATGTCCTAGATGCCTATGTATAGAAATGTGCTATCCTGCCATAGAGAGATATGCTAAGCGCCAGTGTGCTATCCAGGCCACAGAGAAAGGACCGCCGTGAAAGGTGGACCTTCAGTGCCTTCACCGATGGAAGCCTTAGCTCTGAACCACTTCTCCCAGTTCACTTACATTCTACATCCTGACGTGTTCCTATCAGAACAATCCTAAAAAAGGACTTTTTGAACCAAATGTGACGAAGATGACAGGGCAGGAGGATGATTTCACTCCTTTCAAGAAAAATAAAGAGCTTTCCCAGCTTTGTGAACTAGTCTTCAGTTTAGAATAGTGTATTGTTCAAGGTGATCAACGCAGCTGCTATAAAACACAATTTCCAAATATAACTGCTATCCCCAATACAAAGTTATTACTTACTCAGAAATGTCTGCTGTCATCATGCACGTGTGACAGTTTCATCTTAGAGTCCTTTGCTTGCAGCTATTTAGATGGGAGAAAATGTAAAGAAGACACTTGAGATTGTAACACATTTGGCCTTAAAGTAACAGTCATCACTTCTGCTCCTGTTCCATTGGCCAGCCCTTGGGATCACATGGCCATTTAACTTCAGGGTGGCCCGGAAGAGACTTCCCACATGTCCAAGAAGAGACTCAAAAGTGATGATCACTAAAAGTTTTACCATAGTTTGAACTTGTGAACATCAAATATTCATTTTACTTTCCTCTTATAGATCACACTCGCCTCACCCCACAGAGGACAATGCAAAGCCCCATCCAGCCACCACCACCACCATATCAATGTCCAGAACACCTGAGGAGGGCAGCATCTTCTCCATCAGTCTGATGTAGGACCGCTAGGTAGGCTCTACATGCAGGACTTATGTAGGTAGCCTACATATTAAAAAGACAAGTAATCTGCACCCTACTTCCCCATCATCACAATCCATTTATAATAATGGGGAAAATACAGGAAAATAATCTTGTTTGTGTAGGAAAATAATAGGTAACACTCCGCATCGTGGTCCACGGCCATGCTGAGCCCCTCTGAGTCAGCATGTACAGCCCATACCTTCTGGGCATGGTGGCTATGTGTGTGGAATAGCTCTAGGAAGGACTCCATTGTTTGTTCTTCTTCTTGGACACGTGTGAAGTTGGCTTAGTGGGGACATCCTTCCTTCCGAACAGTACACCTGCAAAAGCTTGACTTCCACTCAATCTGGAATGGGTTGGCAACTGGAGAATTGCTTTAAATCTTGAACAGGCAAGAATGTTTCAAGTTCAAGCCCCTGCTTTCTTTGTCAATGCAATTCTAAACTTAGAAAACATATGATATATTTGCTTCAGTCAGGACCTCGTGCCAGTGACCACACTCAGAGTTATTTTCTAAACCTTATTATCAAATTACCTTTTTTTTCTTTTTCTTTTTGCTTCTTCCCCTCCATGCCTTTTTCTCTCTCAAAATAATTACCTAAATGCACTGAAGCTATCAGAAACAATAGGTAAGAAGGCCATACTACTGATTTTATTTTTGCCTCAAACAACTTCATTCACATGTCACATGAGAACTTTTACTAGATATTTGTCACCAAAAGACTTTCTTTTGATAGCATGTCTTACTGTTGGACATGCTTATTTTTTTCTAATCCTACAACCCTAACTTTTGGACTCTGTATTCTATTTTTGACTGTGTGGATCACAGTAAACTGTGGAAAATTCTGAAAGAGATGGGAATACCAGACCACCTGACCTGCCTCTTGAGAAATCTATATGCAGGTCAGGAAGCAACAGTTAGAACTGGACATGGGACAACAGACTGGTTCCAAATAGGAAAAGGAGTACGTCAAGGCTGTATATTGTCACCCTGCTTATTTAACTTATATGCAGAGTACATCATGAGAAACGCTGGGCTGGAAGAAACGAGCTGGAATCAAGATTGCCGGGAGAAATATCAATAACCTCAGATATGCAGATGACACCACTCTTATGGCAGAAAGTGAAGAGGAACTAAGAAGCCTCTTGACGAAAGTAAAAGAGGAGAGTGAAAAAGTTGGCTTAAAGCTCAACATTCAGAAAACGAAGATCATGGCATCTGGTCCCATCACTTTATGGGAAATAGATGGGGAAACAGTGAAAACAGTGTCAGACTTTATTTTGGGGGCTCCAAAATCACTGCAGATGGTGATTGCAGCCATGAAATTAAAAGACACTTACTCCTTGGAAGGAAAGTTATGACCAACCTAGATAGCATATTCAAAAGCAGAGACATTACTTTGCCAACAAAGGTCCATCTAGTCAAGGCTATGGTTTTTCCAGTGGTCACGTATGGATGTGAGAGTTGGACTGTGAAGAAGGCTGAGCGCCGAAGAATTGATGCTTTTGAACTGTGGTGTTGGAGAAGACTCTTTTTTTTTTTTTTGGCCTCTCAAATTGGATATTTATTTAGAATCAAACAGGAAATTTTTTCAAAGTGAGAAAAAAAAACTTCAAACATTTGTATTAATTTCATAACTTTTCCACAGGTCATTTGTATAGTCAAGGCAGAATCTCATTAGGGTCTTACATTAGACTAACTAAGGTAATTCAAACAGGGGAACTTTGAACCTAATGTCTGGAATTCTGAGCTCTACCTCAGAATATGTAAAGGTGGAGAAGACTCTTGAGAGCCCCTTGGACTGCAAGGAGATCCAACCAGTCCATTCTGAAGGAGATCAGCCCTGGGATTTCTTTGGAAGTAATGATGCTAAAGCTGAAACTCCAGTACTTTGGCCACCTCATGTGAAGAGTTGACTCATTGGAAAAGACCCTGATGCTGGGAGGGATTGGGGGCAGGAGGAGAAGGAGACAACAGAGGATGAGATGGCTGGATGGCATCACTGACTCAATGGATGTGAGTCTGAGTGAACTCTGGGAGTTGGTGATGGACAGGGAGGCCTGGCATGCTGTGATTTATGGGGTTGCAAAGAGTCAGACACAACTGAGTGACTGAACTGAACTGAACTGATTCTATTTTTGCTAGCAAACTCATGAATTCTTTCCTGAGTCATCATACAGTCTAGATAAGCCCAAAACACTGCTAGGATTGTGTTTTCTAAACACTTACCCTTGTGATAAAAACTGTGATGTGACTACCTTCTAATCAATAGGAGGCAATAACTCTACCAAATTTGTCACTGCATAAACTGAATTTCCACCTTTCCAGATTCTGGTATTAGCTTCTTTTCAGCCTGTTGCTGAACTCCGAAATGAGTGATAACACACTTAAGCTAGTGTAGCAGTCAAAGAATGCAATTTAGCTATGTCAGTACCCCACTTCCAGTACCAATTTCTGTATCAGAGCAATACATACCAGTTGCTATAATGACAATCTCCGTGGTCTCACACCACTAGGTTTATTTCTCCCTCGTGTCACTGTCCAGTGAAAGTCTGGCAGCTCTCTTTGGAGGCTCTCTTCCAAGTGGATATTCAGGAACCCAAACTCCTTCCCTTTCATGATGTTGCAATCACAGACCAGCGGCATCTAAACTCACTGTGGACGGGAAAGCAAAAGCCAGAACATGCTTCTAAGGGGCAGAACTAGAGGTGGCTTATATCCCTCAGTCCTAACTGTTTTGGCCAGAGCCCCGTCACATGACCCCAACCCAACAAGGAGGAAATGAAGTGATCCTGTGTGCTCAGGAACAGGAAATGGGGTGGGACTGAGGAGCTCATGGCTCTCAATCCTGTATTAGAAAGTATCATTCACCTCACTCTTCACTACTGACTGGCCAAACTGAGAAGCGATGACTTATGTTTTCTTAATCACCAATTAGATTGTTGGATAATAATGACATTTAATTTTTATATTAAAAATGCAGATTAAAGATTTTAAAATAATTTATGAGAAATTTAGGGCAAGTACAATATTTCACCACTTAAACAAGATAAAATGGAAATACTGAGAGATTCGAAGGGAGCTGCTAAGAATCATCGCACAAGCCACCAGATCTCTGGCTTTGTAAAATAACTGTCTCTGACCAAATCTTTATAACGCAGGCAAAACAGTGTGCGAACTGGCCGTAGATGTTAAGCACGACCATGCAGGTCCCCACAGTGCCGACGGCTCAGTCTAAGTAGTTGACTATCTGTGTACTCTAGGCAGACTCGACAGTCACCCAACTCCCTCTCCTCTGAAAGGCACAACTCAGCCCAGGGAGAGAAAGGACCTGACCCACCGCAAGTAGGAATCAGCACAGGAGTTCAGTGGAAAGAACACAGGTGCTGAGTGAACCTAGGGCCTTCCATCGGTTGTGTGTCCTGAGCAAGTAACGAGCTTCTCTGAAACTCGGTTCCCTCATCTCTTTTCTATGAAATGAAAGGTGATGTATGCACCCCATGTAATATTGTAAGTATTCCATATGTGTGTGTGTGTGTGTAAGTGTGGCTGATATTCAGACAATATGAATTGGTCAGAGTACTCTCAGTGATCAGTGTCCATGCTGTACTGAGTATTAACTATTTTGTCATCATCCCTAAAAGTACTCAATAAGTATATACCGACCTACATATTTATTTAGGCCTATAATGTTTTATATAATTTTCTAGGCATTATAGAAAATGCAAAGAAAATTTAAGACCTAGATCCTGCCATTAATGTAGTGTTGAGGCCAACTATGTGAATTGAACTAGAGATATGACAGAGATTCAGAGACAGAATTCACGTCAACATTGGCTGGAGGAGCCAAAGACGTCTCTATGAAGAAGGTAACCTCATGAGTTTGGAGGACACCAAGCTGCAGATGGTCAGAGCAGGGGAAACATTTCATCACAAAACTTGGTAAAGTAGAAAATGCTGAGGAGATCAGCCAGACTGGAAAGACAAGCAATTGAAGATAAATGAACTTTATCACCAGTGCTACAAATTCATTCTACATAAAATGATACTTCATTTTATGAATCAAAAACAGCAATATTCCAGTTACTGAAGATCTGTTGTATTTCCAGAGGGTACCAATATGGATGTAGCTCTAACATATTCTGGGGTTCCCAGGTGGTGCTAGTCGTGAAGCACTCACCTGCCAATGCAGGAGACGCAGGCAATGTAATATAATGTAAGAGATGCTGGTTCGATCCCTGGGTTGAGAAGATCCCCTGGTGGAAGGCATGGCAACCCCCTCCAGTATTTTTGTCTGGAGAATCCCATGGACAGAGGAGCCTAGTGGCTATAGTCCATAGAGTTGCAAATAGATGGACACGACTGAAGTGACTTAGCATGCATGCATAACAGATTTCACTAACCACAAAACTTTTGCAGAGAGGCAAAATCATGCATCATCATGATTCTGATGATGTAAGATGTGTTTGGTGCTTTTCTAGGGCAATTAATCCCCGACTTTCTATTCCCCTTCTCCTGCAATGTCCTTTTTTTCTACTCATCTGTACTTGGTACTATAACAGAGACATGACAAGTGCCCGGAATGGTGGCTTGGCACATAGGCACCCAATGAATATTTGTGAATTGGATTTAATAAAGTACTGATTAAGTTCTACTTGGCAAGATTGCAGCTTCTTGTTTTCTTCAAGCAAAGTGAGTAAAAAGTCACCTCCTAAAAACAAAGACAAAGAAGACTGCTAATCAACTCTAACAATGAGTTTATATGAATCCTTAAGGAAAGGAAATTAGTAGATGCTTCTAAAGGTGAGACATAGTGAGCAGAAAAGGCAGACAGCACAGCAAAGTCCCACCTTTGGAAGTTTCAGCATAGGCACTGTCTAAGTGCCACTTCCCAGTCTCAGCACAAACTGGTAATACACTGGTAAGAGCTTTGACAGCCCCTTCAGCCAAGGACCTTCCTTCCCCAATGCTATCCATAAACTCCACTTACATAGTCGATAACCAAGGTGGCATAATCTCCAAACTATACCTAACAGATATCGGTTTTTAAAGTGAAATAATCTCCCTTTTCCTTTAAACTGTGAGTCCTTATGGTTTCTATCCATCAGATCAATGTTTGCCAATCTTCAAGTAATGAGTAAATATCTGCTGGAAAAAAGGAAGTCATTGCTCAGCTTTTACCAGCAAGTTACTCTTTTTGAGAGCTTGCTGCTGCTGCTGCTGCTAAGTCACTTCAGTCGTGTCCGACTCTGTGTGACCCCATAGACGGCAGCCCACCAGGCTCCCCCGTCCCTGGGATTCTCCAGGCAAGAACACTGGAGTGGGGTACCATCGCCTTCTCTGTTTGAGAGCTTAATCAAATGCTAATCTTGAAAACTAAGCTTCAAGAAAAAGGGATTTCTAAACTTCAAAACCTCTCTTTATGTAAGCACACCAATACATGGAATGACTGTGCAGAAGTTCATATGTTTAGAGAATTTAGACTATGACATACAGGGCATTTTCACCTGTCTGGGGTGAAAGTTGAAAGTTGTGCGGAAACTGGGACGAGGAAGAAATGGAAAAAATGAGGGAAAAAGGAATAGCCAGTTAAGTGTGTGCCTGCCCACCCATGCCGCCCACGCTAGGAGCCCCCCAGAGCAGTGGGACTCGCTCTCTGCTTTCCTGTGAACGTACCAGGAGGGTGTCAATCCCAACGCCCCTCCTTCTAGAAGCCTGCATGTATATTGAAACTTCAGCAATATGGTACCATTGCCAGGCAGGTCACCTCGGCTGGGGGTGCTGTTTAGGTGCCTTTAAAGTAGAGCTTCTGACCTCTCAAGGCCTTCTCTTGGTACACATGGAATCTGGAAGTTTCCCTGTACTCCAGTGGGAGGATACCATGGTACTGAGAGGCCAGAAGTTGTGCAGGGGCCTGGAGTTAGAGTAAGACAGCCACGGAGTACAAGATTTTTCATCTATTAGTAAATTACTAAAAAGTTTTTCACATCATAGGTCCAAAGAGGGAGTGGGATTTAGTCACTACATCTTCATCCAAGAAATGCTATTTCCTTACCATCCATGGAGAGATTATAGAGAACACAAAGTTGCTCACATTAGCTGTGCAGTGAATCTTTATTTGGCATTTAGAAAGATAACAGGACAGAAATTTATAAGAAAGACATCATTGGCTATGTGTTGTCAGGCACTTTAACACACTCACTATTTTTCATACTCCTCAAATCATCATTGTTCCCATGTTCCTGATGAGGAAACTGAGACTGATGAATAAATCAAAATCTATTTGTCCAAGGTCACCAAGCCTAGAAGGTGCAGAGCTAGAATGGGCACATGGGCGCATGACTGTGGCAGGACACTTGCTACTTGCCCACATGGTCCAGGGATTGCCCTTCTGCCCAGCAAGTCACACAGACACCTGCCTAAGGGCTGCACACCCAGTGGACAGAGCTGATGCCCCCTGTTCTCTGGAAATGGACTCTGGAACTTCAAACCACCAACCCTGGACTTTATCGGACCTTACTAAAGACCAGCAGCCCAGGCTACCTTCCCTCCTAAGATGGGGGACTTGCTTTTCCCACCCAAGTTCCCAGTTTTGGTGCTAGATGGAAGGATGTATTTTTTTCTCTCTGACCACTATGTTTGCAGTCCCTCCAATTAGCACATTCATTCTTTAAAGAAACACCCAAGTTGTTTCTTTGGTTTCTCAGCTTCTCAGGCTCCTGGTCTGAAGGGTCATTGTTTTGAGAAGTCAGGAGTGTGGACCTAGCGGCTGGGCCCCTCAGCCTGGCCCAGGTGCTTTCAGACAGCCACGTGTTCCCCTAGACACTGAAAGAAGCGTGCAGGACCAGAAGGTGAGGCGTCTTGATCCCTGGAACACAGCAGCCTGCAGGGCCACCCGGGGAGAGAGGTTGCAGGTCTCCAAAACACACTGTAGAAATGCTGTCTCATATGAAGGCATCACATCCTGGGCAGGATGGATGAAGCATGTGGTAGGACAATTATGGTGGGCTTTCTGAAGTTGGGGAAGAGACTAAAAATGGCCCATTCCTTCAGACATAAGGAAAAATAGGCCTTGAGCCAGTGGAAACCAAGAAGTAAGCCAGAAAGAAATGGAAGCTTCTCAGCTTTTCTTTGCTAGTTCCTTTCTACAGAAAAAGCCAATTTTACTAGCATTTTGTCAGCCAGAGCCCTCTGTACACAAGTACTTCCAAATTCTCAGACCAGTAAAAATGGAGGCTCATAAAGATGCTTTGAGGACTATAAACCTTAAATGCTTTTGCGAATCATTCATACAAATTAAACAGTGGCTGCTTTTTAACCATCGAGTAATGATTCCTATTTTATGAAAACTGCTAATTCATACGTAGAATGTCTAGAACATTTTGTTAACCAGAATATTTGACTTATGGGAGAATTTGGTACTAAATTGGCTAAAAATTGAGTAGCTAGCATCATGAAAATCTACGTACTTCAGAATTAGGGCGAGAAGGTAGCCTCCCAAATCTGATAATGTATTAACTGTGTGACCTTCAGATCCTTTCAGTTCCCTGTGCCTTATTTTTCTCATTTGTAAGTGAGGATAATGATATCTACCCTTCCAGGTTATTAAGCGTAAATGCAAGAGGCATTTGCGCATGCCTGGCACATACTTTCACGTAGGAGACACTCAATAAATACCCTGCAGTTATGATGACGATGATTAGCGTCCTTTTAAAAGCTGCTGCCACCCGTTGTGCGAGCTTATTTCTATCCCTTTCCTCCTCATTTGACCAGCGTCTGCCCACCCTTCCATTCTAGCCTTACACACCTCCCCTGGAACACTGAAAGTTTTCCCAAATGCGATGATCAGCCCTTCCTTTTTCCCATACAGAGAATAAAGAGTGATCTGGGACTGTCTGAGCCCTCCGGGGCTGGCTCCCCCTTCCACGGAGACACCACCCCTGCCTTCGTCTTGGTTCGTCCCATCATTTCCTCTTTCTCTGGGCCAGACCTGGATAAACTTGTGGTTTCCTTCCTTCATGCTCTCTGGAGAGCTGAGTACTGCACACTTGAAAGCCTAAAAACTTGTCATTTCCACCTTGAACCAGTGGCTGACCTCGCCAGACAGCCTGGGAAATGAATTAGTGTCCTTAAGCAGAGGCAGAATATGAGCAGTGACCCAGCTCTCGTAGGCAACTCCGGAAACTGTCAGGCGGTAGTTAAAGTTCCCTTTTTCCCAACCCCTTTAATTATGTTGAAAACTATGTCATATTGTTTTTGAAAAAGTTAATGAAATAGTAGGTAAAGGTGAACGAAGGAACATAATTTACTTGGATTTCCTTGCAAGCTTTTGATAAGGTCCCCCATAAAAGACCATTAAGGAAAATAGATGGCCAGAGGGCTCTGGGCAAAAGTCTTTTTGGTGTATTAAAAACTGGTTAAGCAATTTTAGAAGGAAGAATCACTGACGCTGGTTACTTCTTGGAGTAGAGAGAGGTTAATCACAAGCTGTCCCCAGTGTTAATATTTGGACTTGAAGTGTTTGAATGATTTATAAAAGAAAAGAAAGCAAAGTTGGTCAAAGTCACAAAACAATATCATAGTACAAGCTGTCCAGGGTGTCTGGTAGGAATGAAGTTTCCTTGCCCATCAACCAGGAACACGGTCCTTGGAGGTAAGAGCTGGGGGCCTACCCTGAAGATGAGACCTCTGAAGATGAGAAGGAAGCTCTGAAAACCTTTCAGGAAAGATAGAAACATCCGTAGCCCAAGTGCAGCCAGGCCTGAGGCTGGAGGGCAGGACACAGTGACCTTACAAGTGTCCTTCCCACCCTCCCCGCAGATGGTGGCTTAAAGCCATGAAAAATCAGAAATGAGTGGCATGAGTGGAAAGCAGTTAAGCAATATGAAGACACCATTTTGCATACTTTTCATTCCAAAATTGTAAAAGACTAATTCTATTGGTAAAGGAAAGCCAAAGGAATGTCACGGGGACTAAAACATTAAACACATTTTCTGAGTAATCTTTGTATTTGATTTGATGCAGCAGAAGATAAACAAGAGATACTGAGGACCTGTTTACTGCCTACTGAAGGGGCCACAGAAGTGTTTCACTTTTTACAAAAGAAGACAGACCTTCCTTGAAAGTGCTTATAGTCTAACAATATAATTATTCTCATATCACAGTCGCATCCCCCCAAAAATATTTTCACTGCAAAAGGAAACAGAGGGAATTAAACAAATATCTGGATGCAGATGAGGCAAATCCCAGGTCCTCTCCTAGCCATGTCCCTCATTAATCTTCATGACACTTCTTATCGAGTCCCACTTGTGTTCCTTTAAGATCAAAAAGTCCAAAACCCAAAAGTCATGCTGCAATCAGGGGCAGAGTGAATTCTAATCTGTATTTGCCCAAACTTCTTTTCTTTTGCCCAGTCAAGTAGTAACTGTAGTTCCTGCATAGGGTGCTATTTACACAGTAGGAATGCATTTATTTTGAGATAAGGACACAGAGACAGAATGCGTTCAGTAACACACTGGACATTAAAATGCTCTCGAAGAATCCACCAGTGGACCCACACAAATATAGTCAAGTTACCTTTGAAAAGATGCAAAGGCAGTTCAATAGGGAAGGGATAGTCTTTTCAGGAAATGGTACCAGAACAATTGGATGTCAATATGCGAAAAAAACAATGGA
This sequence comes from Bos mutus, assembly GCF_027580195.1. NCBI lineage: Eukaryota > Metazoa > Chordata > Mammalia > Artiodactyla > Bovidae > Bos > Bos mutus. The sequence goes on from NC_091632.1 coordinate 16,401,379, forward strand.
GAAGGAAATGGCAACCCACTCCAGTATTCTTGCCTGGAGAATTCCATGGACGCAGGAGCCTGGTGAGTTACAGTCCATGGAGTCGCAAAGAGTCGGGCACGATTTAGTGACTAACCGACGACGATGGAAAACAAAACAAAAAACACCCTCTATACATACTATAAACAAAAATGAATTCAAAACGGCTCATAGACTGTAAATGTAATTGCAAATTTATGAAATTTCTAAAAGAAAATACAGCAGAAAATCTCTACAACATTGGGCTAGTTGCAAAAAGCTCTTTGATACGATAGCAGAAGTACTATCCATCAAAGAAAGAAAAATGGATAAACCGGATTTGATGAAAATTCAAAGCCTTAGAATCTGAATTCATAAACAGAAACTGAAACAAAAATCAAAGCTCCCATTTTTCCAACCAGACTTGGAAATCTATATCTTTCCTCAGGAACATGCAAAGCCGAGTAAGCAATCGAACTGAAAAATGGCAGCTCCTCAGCAAACTTTTCCCCAAAATGGGTCAGGCAGAAACCGGTGACCCTTTCCTCTGTTGTCCGAGTCGTTTGTGGGCATGTTTGGTACTTCACACACTCTGTCTTCATCAGTTGTCATAGACTCATCTCATGTACAAACGTCAGAGGCAGGGCCAAGTATACGGTATCTGTGACCTGCCAGAGTCTAGTAGACGGACTGATAGAGAAGGTGTAGTCAATATGTGTTTGAAGATTAAAGTAAAGAGGAGGAAAGCAAGGATGTAGGAGAAAGACACTCTGTGAAGAGAGACGGGTTGGAGGAGAGGGAGGAATGGAAGAGAAAAGAGGAGCGAAGAGGAGAGGAGAAGGGAACACAAGGAAGAAAGAGAGAGGAGGAAGGAAAAGGAAGAAAAGATGGGAAAAAGAACAATGTGCCTCCAGTGAAGACCACGGGGACAGGTGCGATCTGGGGAGCGCCGGGGTGGTGTCTGGTATGGGACAGGGGCGGCCACGGGCCACCAGGCTGATATCTGAGCCCTGGTACCCAACCAGCCAGCGGTGCTGTGGCCAGGCCATGTGCGCTGAAGTCACTGCCACTCTTTGTCCCTCGCGCTACGGCCCCGTGGATGTCAGCGGCCATCGTGCCGGGGCCAAGTCAGCAGCTGAGGCGGGAAGCGGGAGGCTGAGGCTGCTGGCTCGTGCCTTTGGGTCCGCTCCCCGGCTCCCCGGCTGTGGGCCCGGGTGCCAGAGCCAGGGAAGCTGGGTCAGGGTGGTGAGGAGCCACTGGCATGGCAGGGCTCTCGCATTCTCTCCTTCCTAATGGCCCGGCCTTGCTGGGGAAACGGGAGGGGCTGGGCAGCCAGCAGCCGGGAGTGAGAACTTGCCCTTGCCAGAGCCAGCTGCTGGCTGCCATCTGGGTAGGGGCAGTGCCAGTTTCCCAAATCTGCCTTCCCTTTGGAAAAGAGGGGGAAAACTCTGTGCTGGGGAGATAGCTTCTCCTTCCATCCTGAGGCTCTCAGTTAAAAACCCAACAAAACCAGCCTTTGAAAAAAGAAGAAATGCCACAGGCTGGGCTGTTTCCAGAGGAATTTGCTTCTCCTGGAGGCTTTACATCCAATTAAAAAAAAAAATCTCTACTTGTCCTTGCTTTCTCTTGCTTCTTTCATTTTACTTAATGATGACCTTGACTTTTAAAAATTGAATCTGTTTGCACTCATAAAATGCCTATCTGCATATCCTTTATCTTTGTCACGTAGTGATGGAATCATCCACTATACACTGGAATTCCCTGAGGGATGTGATCTAGTCTTTTTAATTTACCTTCCACCAGGAATAAGCCAACAGCTCCCTACACTGTGTCCGAAACTCGGATACTTTCTGGAGGGTTTATCCATTCATTGAATGCATTTTGAGCACCATTTAAACATCAGCACAGAACTGTCACGATGAAGGGTTGAAGAAGATCTGGCTCCTGTTCTCAGAGCTGAGCCAGCTGAATGGACACATCCCATCAGGCTCTTGGGGACATCAGGGCAACGGGGACCTGCTCCATTGTGTCAGCCCCTGTGAGGCACCTCCCTGAGCCCCTGTGCTATTTCCTGTGCTACCTCTATGTTCCCAAGAGGCAGATGGGAAAAGAGTTGACCAGGCAGAGCACAGAACCAAGAAGAGCCTCTGCAAAACCAGAAAGCAAATGAGCTTTATCCAGGAGTGAGAGTCAGTACGTCTAACAAGCAGCCCTCTGTGGGCACTGACCGATCAGAGCAGATTCTGACTGGGAAAAATCTGTCACCTTGATACATACCAGCTGAATATGAATCCTGGCTTCATTTTTTCTCATTGCCTTAGCGGTCAAATCCTTCTTCCGCATGTTTATGCCTAATCTCTTAGTGAAGAATGGAACCAACCCAACATCCCACCATAGCAACCGGATGGATGCAGGGAGAGAAGCACTTCGTGAGGATCTCAGGTTCGCAGAGATCTTCATGGGGAGGCCTCAGTTTGACCTCCTTGACTTTGCTGGCATCCTGGTTCCAAAGCAGCTCTCCACATGCCCCATCACGGAATAGTTGAAAGAGGAAGGTTGAAATCCAGGGAAGGTCCTAGAGTGAGGTTCACTCTCTGAAATATAAGGTTCATCCCAGCTGATGGTTAGCCTGTCTGAGGGCAATCAGACCCCAAGGAAAACTGGTTCATATTGTCCAAACTCATAGGAACAATGGTATCTTACATTTCAAGCATCTCCTAAGTTAAGCACAGCACAAGTTGATTTAACAATAATGAAAAACACATGCAAATGCAGCTCACATGAGCTTGAGCCTCCAGTGAGCCCTCATTATTGGATAAATTTGAAAGTGACCCTCCCCATAGTCCCTGAGATAGGCAGAGCAGGCATTATCAGTTCCCACTTGGTAGCCCAGCAGAAGAAAACACTTTGTCTCAGCTGCTGTAGTCAGTGGCAGAGTTAGATCAGAATTTAGGTCTCCTGACTCCTAATCCAGTGCCCTTTCCATAAGCCAAATTACCAGCTGATAATATAAACTCTAGCATTCTAGATGATACCTACTTGAGAAAAGAAACTAAGACCAGAAATTCCCTTGATGGAAACATAGATGAAAACACAGAAGATCAAGTGGTGAAGAACACGGGCTCTGACTTCTGGTGCTGCCTTTGCTAACCATGTGATGTAGAGCAAGTTAACCAGTTTCCCCAAGCCTCTGCTTTTTCATCCATAGGAAAAAAACAGCACCTTTCTCACAAGCTTGCTGTAAGAACTGAAGTAGGTAATATAAGACCTTGATCACAGGGTTCAGCCTAAGGTAAGTGCCCCATATGTAATACAGGAAGTCCTCTACACACGAATGAGTTCTGTTCCGAGGGTGCAGGGTTAAGAGTTTCTACTTAAACCTGTTAAGTAGGTGGCTATTATTGTCCCCATTTTACAGATAGGAAAATTGAGGCACAAAGAGGTCAAGTCGTACATTTAGGAAATGGCAGAGCCAAGATTCCAACCAGATGGCCCAGCCCCAGAGCCTAGAAGTTACCTATTAGACAGGGTGGCCCTCTAATTTTAACAAAAGATGTGTCTCAAAGAACTGTGTGGACTTGTTTGAAAGGGTTTCTAGGCAGTTACCTTCCTGAGCCTCTTAAATCTCATGATGAAATCTCTTCCCTGCTTGCCTACCAAAATCTTCAGCAACACTGGGGTGTCTTCCTAGAGGTTTCTTAAGCCTTAAGTCTTGAAGAGCCAGAGACACTGAAAGTAACTGACTTTTCTTAGGGTCCTCAGCCATAGATTCTTCACCAAAATCAATTTTCTAAGTGTTTATGAAGACAGCTTTCTGGCACACATTGGGCTGAGATATTACTCAGAAGGTATTTAGGCTTACAGTTGAGGAAGACAAGACAGCTGCTGATACACATGGATTTCCAGTGGACAGGGGATTCAGAGAGAACCCACATTGATCATAGTTATGGAGGAAACTTTGTTCCAGAAGGAATTAGGTCTCATGCTACAAAAGTAAACCTTGAGGGAATATGAGGGGAGACTTAAACAACCATGAAAAGGGCAGGCAGAGTGAAAACAGGTTTGTTCACAAATCCCAAAACCCTGAACCCAGGGGACAGCTTCTGATTTGAAGGAGGAAGTTTCAGGACAAATATAAGGTAATCCTACTTTGAGACACAAGCAGTCTCAAGAGATGACATGGGGGTGAAACCATATATAGTTTCATAATTGTAGGGATGCTCGAGTTGATAGCATATGCTAAAGGGAAGTTTGGGGTGCTTAAGTTCCATTATAACAAAGGCTACAATGATACCTTGCTTTTGAATAGAACTCGATGTTTCATATACACCCAGGCCTGCCTGGGGTCTCATCAGGGACCTGGGAAATTGTCATGCCTGCTATTATCAGGCCCACTTTATGTAACAGGAAATGAAAACCCTGAGACATTATTTGTCTAATATTTTAGCGTGGGGATCCTGTCTAACTCTAAACGGAAGTTGAACTTGGCTTCTCGGGCAAGTGAAGACATCTGGGAACAGCACATTCAGACTTTGCCATTTTTCTTTGAACCATCAGGATCCAAGATGACCTTGAATAGATATTTTTCTGGACCAGACCAAGCCTAGCCATTCAGAGGACAAAATGTCCTGCTCGCAAGCCCTTCAGTCTCCCCCATTAAGGCTAGCCTCTCATGCATAACAGGCTCACGTGAAGATCTCACGGGGAAATAGGCTGTTGATTTTTTAAAAAAAATAACACAACCTATGAATTTTATCTCTTTATCTCCTCAGTCCAGAGGGAAAAAAAGGGACACAATCTGTCCTACCAGTGGGACATCCATCTGATTAGATGTCATAAAACAGAGTAGTCCTTTAGTCAATAATGGCTGGAATACCTCCGACCCACAGTTACTGGAAAGAAAAAAAAAAAAAAAAAAACCTAACTACAGATAAACTCCCTAGGGTTTCAGATCCATTTTGCAATAAGCCATGTTATGAAGGAAACCTGGCCCCAAAAGATAGTTTGAATGCAAAATAAAGATAGTTCACATGCTTTGAAGCAGATACAGGGCTCCTGTGGAAGCAACAGAATCATATTTTCGGAGGATCATTATATTTCCTGCTTCAGACTTTATTTGGGTCCCACCGTTCTTTTATACAACTCCTATTTTTAGTCATCAGAGGCGCCATGTCCTGCCAGGCAGGGGCCTCAGCAGGGCAAGGCTGGTAGGAATGGTGTGGGTTGGATGCCTGGGGAGTCCAGAAAGCTGGGCAGAGAGGGGGCAGGTGAGCTTCAAGGAGCAGGTGTGGCCCACGGGGCAAGACAAGGGTCTGGGGACACTCAGGGAAAAGATTTAGGGGATGCACCACGGGTTTAGGGAGCCGGACTCCAGGGTTCAGGAGACCAGTGAATTATCAAGAAGGGGCTGGAATATTGACAAAGCAGAGGTGGGCAAGAACTCTTTGAGATACCTCATCCAAAAGAATAGGAGAGGCTTAAATGCATGGGCTTAAGAACCTTGAAGACGTTATGCTAAGTGACAACAACCAGTCACAGGAGGACAAATACCACGAAATTTATCTAAGGTTTCTAAAATAGTCAAATTCATAGAATCAAAGAGTGGAACAGCAGCTACTAGGGGGAGAAGGAAGTGAAGAGTTACCAAATGGTGGGTATAAAGTTTGGGTTGAGATGATACATAAGCTCTGGAGATCTGCTGGACAACATTGTAACTTATATATATATATATATGTATCTTAACAAAGTGTGTGCATGCCCAGTCCCTTTAGTCTTGTCTGACTTTTTGTAACTCTATGGACTGTAGCCTGCCTGGCTCCTCTGTCCATGGGATTCTCCAGATAAGAATACTGAAGTGGGTTGCCATGCCCTTCTCCAACCCAGGGATGGAATCTGTATCTCTTACACCTCCTGCATTGGCAGACAGGCTCTTTACCATTAGCACCACCTGGGAAGTCCATTTCAACAAAGTACCTATACTTAACAGAGTTAATTCTATACTATAAACTTAAAAATTTGTTAAGAGAATAAATCTTACATCAAGTATTCTTACCAAAATCAAACACAATTTTTTTTCTTTCTTTTTTTTTTAAATTGTATTTTATTTTTAAACTTTACATAATTGTATTAGTTTTGCCAAATATCAAAATGAATCCGCCACAGGCATACATGTGTTCCCCATCCTGAACCCTCCTCCCTCCTCCCTCCCCACACCATCCCTCTGGGTCGTCCCAGTGCACCAGCCCCAAGCATCCAGTATCGTGCATCGAACCTGGACTGGCAACTCGTTTCTTACATGATATTCTACATGTTTCAATGTCACTCTCCCAAATCTTCCCACCCTCTCCCTCTCCCACCGAGTCCATAAGACTGTTCTATACATCAGTGTCTCTTTTGCTGTCTCGTACACCAGGTTATTGTTACCATCTTTCTAAATTCCATATATATGCGTTAGTATACTGTATTTATGTTTTTCCTTCTGGCTTACTTCACTCTGTATAATAGGCTCCAGTTTCATCCACCTCATTAGAACTGATTCAAATGTATTCTTTTTAATGGCTGAGTAATACTCCATTGTGTATATGTACCACAGCTTTCTTATCCATTCATCTGCTGATGGACATCTAGGTTGCTTCCATGTCCTGGCTATTATAAACAGTGCTGCGATGAACATTGGGGTACACGTGTCTCTTTCCCTTCTGGTTTCCTCAGTGTGTATGCCCAGCAGTGGGATTGCTGGATCATAAGGCAGTTCTATTTCCAGTTTTTTAAGGAATCTCCACACTGTTCTCCATAGTGGCTGTACTAGTTTGCATTCCCACCAACAGTGTAAGAGGGTTCCCTTTTCTCCACACCCTCTCCAGCATTTATTATTTGTAGACTTTTGGATTGCAGCCATTCTGACTGGTGTGAAATGGTACCTCAGAGTGGTTTTGATTTGCATTTCTCTGATAAGGAGTGATGTTGAGCATCTTTTCATGTCAAACACAATTTTTAAAGAATAAATAGAAATGCGTGAGTTTCAGAAGCAGAGGTACAGGATGAGTCTGATCCAGGCAAGGGCAGATATGCCAGGCTGGCTGGGAAATTCCTACAACCAGACCATCAGAGAAGAAAAAAGAAACACCTATGGTCACTAATCCAACCAGTCCATTCTAGAGGAGATCAGCCCTGGGTGTTCTTTGGAAGGAATGATGCTGAAGCTGAAACTCCAGTACTTTGGCTACCTCATGTGAAGAGTTGACTCACTGAAAAAGACCCTGATGCTGGGAGGGATTGGGGGGCAGGAGGAGAAGGGGACGACAGAGGATGAGATGGCTGGATGGCATCACCGACTCGATGGACGTGAGTTTAAGTGAACTCTGGGAGATGGTGATGGACAGGGAAGCCTGGCATGCTGCGATTCACGGGGTTGCAAAGAGTCCGACACGACTGAGCAACTGAACTGAACTGAACTGATGGTCACTAAAAATGATCATATAAGAAAACCATAATCTTCATTTAGCATTCATTCATGTCTCTTCTAATTCTGTGAAATCTAGCTCTTGATGAAAAGGCAGAAAAAAGAAGGGGTCTTCGAAGTGAGAATTAGTAGGGGAAGATGGGAGAGATGGAGAGTTCTTTATCCTTACAGATTTTAGACTGTTTATCTGGGTAATGAGCCCCAGCATCCAGGCTGACCTCCAGATTTCCTGAGGTGTTGGATCAAAAGATACCCTGAAAAAAGGAAAAGCAAAAAAAAACAAGATACCCTGACATTTCTTTCTGACTCCCACCATTTCATACTTTTTTGGATTTTTTTTTTCATTTTGCATGTTTCAAAAATAAATAAATAAATAACACAAAGAAGTCAAGAGGAAATGCCACGGCGCAGAGCAAGGAGCAATATGAGAACTCCCAAGAGATGGATTTGACCCAATCATCCAGCCATCTTTATTTCCAAGTAGAACAGGCCTACTTCTCTTCTTTGTGGAATCCTCTCTTCTGGCCCACATCCCTCTCCTGCCCCTTCTGCCCTTTATACAATCAATATATCCCTACCTTTGTCTCCTGAAATCTTCCTTCTCCTGACCCTTGTGTGGTCAAAGGAGGCCTAGGGAGAAATGGGAAAGGACAGGGCTGCAGACAGTTCAGGCCGCACGTAGGGGAGGCTGGGAGGAACCACATTATTGGAGGGACAAGGTAGGAAGTGGAGTTCCCTGGTATCATATTCTAGGAAGTGGATCTTGGAAATTCCCTCCTGGATCAGCCTGATTCTTTATGAAGGAAGACACAAAGAGAATTAGAGGAGAAGACCCTACAAGCCAACTAGAATAAAAAGAAAATGGACTAGAAGTAGAAGGACAGGAATGACTGGGCCTTACAGAGCTGTCCGTGCCCTGGAGAGCAGTGAGCGCACCAGTAGCTCAGGGTCCAGCTGGCCACACCATCTTACCCACTGCCTTCCTGAGGTACACAGACCAAGGTTTCATCATCTATCTGTCTGAATAGTCATGTGCCTTCTAAGTTCCAAATGCTGAGCTAAGTAATGGGAATACAGAGGAGATTCCTTACTGGTTGGCAAGCATCTATTGAGGACCTACTCTGTGCTAAGCCCTGGAGAAAATCATGGGAAGAAAAAGAGGCTGAGAAGCACATAAAATGAATGGAAGACGGTCCTTGTCATGAAACTGGATGAAGAGACAAAGTAAATCCCAGTGATGTAGCTTGCTGGAACAACTTGGGGGAAAAAATGTTATTTTTCTTAGCAGTACATTCTCCTACAGAGAGAGGTTCATTTTTATGGGGAAAATGCTGGCATTCTTGGACATTACAATCAGCTGAGGGCTTTGATGAAGAAATTCAGAAGTGAGCTGAATTTCTCTGACAAGGAAAGGAGAAGATGTTCAGTGGCTACTTTAGGGAAAGATTCAGAGGGAGGGAGGAGACCCAGAGGCCCATGTTGTTGTTCAGTCACTAAGTGGTGTCCGACTCTCTGCGACCCCGTGAACTACAGCACACCAGACTTCCCCGTTCTTCACTATCTCCTGGAGTTTGCTCAAACTCATGTCCTTTAAGTCGGTGATGCCTTCAAACCATCTCACCCTCCCCATGACTAAAGAGGAACTCTGACAAGAGAAAGCAAAGATCTTTGTCTTTATTTATTGCTGGGAGTTGTATCATGTAGCTTTCTCCTTCATCTCCCCATAAAATTGTAGTCAGTTCTACATTACTCACTAATGCTTCGTGGGTTGGATCTGTTTTCAGGGGATGTGATAAAGCCCAGAACTCATTTCCAAGTGGTCAGAGGCAAAGGCAGAGGGTTCTCATGTGAGAAAAACTTTATATGAGTTATTGAGGACATGCTTTTAGCAATGCATTTGCAAGTTTAGATGTGAAACACATGTGCTCAGGAAGTTCAGAGGGAAGTAATCTAAGGCTGAGTGGATAATCAGGACAGTCTTCCTAAAAGAAGTAAATTTTGAACTAAACATCCCTTGGGAGATAGATTCAGGTCATGGAAATACAAAGGTACTTATGTAACTTCACAGAGACCCCAAAATACACATATGGTTTTCTGATCTCAGCTCAAGATACAGACGTGTACATAGGCAGACACACATGTACACTCAGTCATGCCAACAGTTACGGTAGAGGGAAATTCAGGTGTGCACCGGATCACACATCCATCACACACAACCAGACAACCCCTAGCAACTTTCAGTCTCTGCCAAGGTGGCCCCTGCTCTCACTGAGATGCACAAAAAGTGGTTCATTAGTATTAAAACCACATCACTGCCGAAGTGCCGAAGAGTCAGATTTATAACATTAGACATTTTTAGTGGAAAATGTAAATACATCACAGAGAAGGCTGGGCACATGTCCCTTGAAACCATTACCTCACAAAGCTTATCAAGGGTCTAGGCCTTTCACAGAGAAAGACTATTCAGTCTAAGCCACATCCAAGATCATCATATCAAAGTCAGAGGTTTTAAGGGACACAAGTGGTCAACAAAGAAAGTAAGTAATACAGGGACTTCCCTGGCTGTCCAGTGGTTAAGTCTTCACCTTCCATTGCCAAGGTGAGGATTTGGTCCCTGGTCGGTGAGCAAAGATCCCACATGCCTTGTGGCCAAAAAACCAAAACATAAAACAGAAACAATGTTGTAACACATTCAATAAAGACTTTAAAAAATATTCCCACATCAAAAAATATTTTTAAAAACAAAATAAGAAATACAAATAGCCAATAAAAAACATAAATACTATGGTGGCTCAGATGGTAAAGAATCTGCCTGCAGTGCAGGAGACCAGGTTTGATCCCTGGATGGGACGGATCTGCTGGAGAAAGGAATGGCAATCCACTCCAGTATTCATGCCTGGAGGAGCCCATGGACAGAGGAGCCTGGGGGGCTACAGTCCATGCGGTCACAAAGAGTCAGACAGGACTGAAGTGACTTAGCACAAGCACATATATATAATTCTCTAATATTGTAAGATATAAAAATATCTAAAAATACAAATACTATATATATAAACATATGAAATCAGCCTCACCTGAAGCTAAAGAAATGCAAATAAAAATGACATAATACTGTGTTTGCCCTAATGTACAAAATCTAGAAAGAATAAAAAAGTTCAGCATTGGTTCAGATGAGAGTGTGGAGAACTGTTCTCTCAACCCCAGCACTAGGGCTGGCAGTTTGGTCCATAATCGTCTCAGGAGGCCACGTCTACCAGAAACACTACACACGTGTGTGCTCCCTGATCTGTAAGTTCACTTGTATCTCTTGATGGAATACCCAGGTTAGTGCATAAAGTCGTGTGTATAAGGCTTTCATTGTACTGGGTTTTGAAAGTATGAAAAATTGGAAGCTATTTAAATACCTAGTAAAAGGAGACTGTTAAATAAAATATGGTATCCGTTCAATGAAATACTATATCACTATTATAGGAATAATACAAGATTTCATGATGCTGAAAAATGTTATAAGACATAGCAAGATGTTGTAAATGAGAAAAGCAGAATCGATGCAGTACATAATCTGATACTCTTTGTAATACCAAAGCTAGTGAACGTATTCGGTGGTTAAACCAGGATATAAACTGCATACTAGCAGTGGCCCTTTTGGCTAAATGTTAAATGTTGTCTAGCAAAGTGCCTGGCATAAAATAGGCCCAGAGTAACTATTTGTTAATTAAATAGGTGCATACACACTTACTACGCAGCAGGCAGTGCTGTCAGCACCTGGTAGAATATTCCAGTCTGTCCACAGAACTGGGCTCCAAGTCCTACTGTGAACTCCACTGGGCCATGAGGGGGCACCGCGAGGTGAAGCCAGCCAAACTGCCTTGGTCACCCAGGTCACCAGTCACCAGGTCACCTCGGTCACCAGTTAGGAAATGGTGAAGCCAAGATTCAAACTCAGGCAACCTCAGTCCAAAGTCTTAACTCAAACACTCTCTGGACATGTGTGCAGAGAAAAGTCTGAGAGGTGGTACACCATCAAACACATCAATCGCAGTGATTCAGGCAATGCTGGGTGGTGGGGTTACTCAAGGTTTTGTTTTCCTTTGTACTTACCAGAGTTTTCTAATTTCTCTACAGTGGTGTAAAATTTAATTTTTGTATCTGTGTGTGTGTGTGCATATGTGCTCAGTTGGGTCCAACCTTTTGGGACCTCCATGGACTGTAGCTCTCCAGGCTCCTCTGTCCATGGAATTCTCCGGGCAAGAACACTGGAATGGGCTTCCATTTCCTCCTCCAGGGGATCTTCCCAACCCAGGGATCAAACCTGTGTTTCTTGCATCTCCTGCATTGGCAGGTGGACCCTCTACAATTGTGCCATCTGGGAAGCCCTTTAATTTTCTTTGAAATAACATGCGATGTCCTTTAATGGATGCTTTCTCTGACCAAAACAGGTGAAAAGTAGAGCAGAGGAAATGGGTTCTCAAGAGAGAGGGAAAAGATGAGGCACAAATAGAGTAGGGATCTCTAACCTCTGGGCCTCTGACTGGTGCCTCCTGTTAGATCAGGGTGGCATTAGACTAGAAACAAAGTGCACAACACTACTCTGTTTAAAATGGATAGCCAACAGAAACCTGTTGTGTAGCACATGGCATTCTGCTCAGTGTTATGTGCCAGCCTGGATGGGAGCAGGGCTTGGAGGAGGATGGATGCATGCGTACGTGTGGCTGAGTCCCCTCACTGCTCCCCTGAAACTATCACAGCATTGCTCACCAGCTATTCCCCAATACAAAATGTTTCTGCTGTTAAAAAACATAATAAAAAATTTTAAAAAAGAAAAAAAAACCCATTGTATAGGAAGTCTTTTTATCTAAGATTTATATTTCTAGATGACCAAGGAAAATATATCCATTTAAAATGAAGACCAAAAGAAAAAAAAAAATGAAGACCACGATTTGAGAGTAAACGATGAATAAAAATTATCTATAAGGGTATTATTAAAGAATAAAAATGTAAATTATGAAAAAAAGAAATAAAGTGTAGAATAAATGTAATGTGCTTGAATTTTCCCAAAATCATGGCCCACCACCATGAGCCTAGTTCATGAAAAATCGTCTTCCACCAAAACGGTCCTTGATGCCAAAAAGGCTGGGGATTGCTGAAACAGAGGGACCAAGTTTCTGCAAACAAGGTAGAAAATTTCAGAAACTACAGGCCCCTCACTTCCCATGTGTTCTTTGCTGTGTCCTTCAACCCTAGAGGATTCCAGGACGCTCCTTGGGGTTGCCACTCTCCTGGAGAGACACATGGTGACCCTACATTCAGGGCCTCTTGCAAGGCCATACTCATGTGGACACACCATTTATGGGTGGAGCTGCATTTGCCCAATGGAGAAGGCGATGGCACCCCACTCCAGTACTCTTGCCTAGAAAATCCCATGGACGGAGGAGCCTGTTAGGCTGCAGTCCATGGGGTCGCGAAGAATCGGACACAACTGAGCGACTTCCCTTTCACTTTTCACTTTCATGCACTGGAGAAGGAAATGGCAACCCACTCCAGTGTTCTTGCCTGGAGAATCCCAGGGACGGGGGAGCCTGGTGGGCTGCCGTCTGTGGGGTCACACAGAGTCGGACACGACTGAAGCGACTTAACAGCAGCAGCAGCATTTGCCCAAAGACATTTCTGGAAGTTCTGTACTGGATGTCACGTGGGCATGAAGGGTACGGCTCGGGAAAGATATAGCCCCTGCCTTCAAGAAATTCAGAAATTGTTGGGGAGACAGACAAATGGAAAACACACAAACTCATTACAGGACTAATAAAATAGAAGGAAATTCAGGATGTTATGAGAGCATCTGATTCCTGTAACATCCTGTACTTGCCTGTGTCGTAGAGCTTGTTGTTTTTTCTACTTTAATTGTGTGCTTCCTCCTCCATCTCTCCAACTGCGCACAAACTCCTTGAGGACTGGCACTGAATCTCACCCATGTGTCCCAGCGCTTGGCACAGAGTAGGCCATTTAACCAACAGGAGCTTTGCCTGGATGGTTATCTCTATACAGAAATGGTTCTGTCAATAACTTCTCCAGTTTGATCCATCAAGGATCAGGTTAAAGGAGAGAGGCTACACTGAAAAAAGAATGCCTGGGGATCTCTCTGGCTCAGATGGAATGAACCAGGTGAACAGACAAAAAGAGGAGGGAAAAAACTCCTAGGCTGTGTGAACCCAAGTCCAAGATCGAGTTAAGAAACAGCTGATTTGTTTCGGTCAAAATAGATGTGGCTGCAACAGAGATGAGTCACGGAGGGCCTTTTAGTCACACTAAGTTCCGATTTAATCTTCCAAGCTATGAGGATTCAAAAAAACAGAAGAAGAGAGATGGTCAGATTTGGCTACAGGAAACTCAGTGTGGTAGCACCATGGAAGGTGGAAGAAAGGGGGCAAGTCAGAGGGAAAGAGGCTGGTTCAGTTGGGAGGTCCCTGCAAGGAAGCAGTCCAGAAAATGACGACCTGGATAAAGGCAAGTCTTCCAAGAATGCAGAGAAAAAGACATCCCAACATTATTTTCCTCCAGGCCAGCCTGAAATCATTCTCAGGCATGCAGAACAGTTAAAAATGACACTTGTGTGTGAAAAAGGCAAAGCTGATCTTGAGAACTTAGCCATACTGCCAACTCAGCAGCCCCAATCCCCCAAGGCTTCACACCCCACTAGCACCTCAGCGCCCACCCCTCCCACAGGCAGGGACGAAGACATCCCGGCAGCCAGAGAAATGCTCCGAAGCAGCAGCAGAGGGGGGAGAAGAACATTACAGAACTCAGCATCTGTGGCAAGCAGCTGCCAAGCAGCCTCCGTGTGCCCCTGCAGCTGTCGGCGTGATGGCAACGGAAGAAGGAACAGAAGGACGAAAAGAACTTTCAGCAACAGGCTCCGAGTGCCAGGCAGGTAGGTGGGCCCTGGGGCAACCCAGGCTGATCCCCTGGGGCTCCCGGGAGCTGCTGCTTGCCTTGGAGAACGGCCACATGGAGCCCTTGGCTTCCCAGGCTGGACTTTGCAGGACACCAATCCCCTCACCTGAACCAGGGACCCAGGGGAGTGGAGACTGGACTTGCCAAGCCAGCTTCCTTAGTTTGAGTTCAAGGTCCCTGTCTCTATCTCTTTGAAGGTGCAATATGACTCATATCACTTGGTGTTCAAATCTGTGACTCAAAGCTCAGTGTGGTGGGAGACCTGTTTGAGAGATTCATGACCCCCTCACCACCAAATAATCAAGGAGATGGCCCAGGGTATTTCATGCAACTAAAACAGGGAATTACTGATTTTAACAGCAGGTTGAAGGCATGCATCACGTTGATTATTCACTCACTCATCCATTAATTCAGAGATTTATCAAGTACCAAGTATATAAGAATATGCTAGGCTTTGTGGCAGCTAAAAGAGATATGGAAGGCAAACTGATAATGCAGAGTTTGTCAAGCTGTGCAGCTTACAAAGAGCTCTATTCATTACTTTTCTTTTTACAACTAGAGCTAGAGCTAATATTCAGTCATTTGCATAGTCCAGGCATTACAGATATTTACAGCCATTGACTACCCTGCCTGGCCAGGCTTCCCTGGTGGCTCAGTGGTAAAGAGTTCGCCTGATGATGCAGGAGAAGCAGGTTTGATTCCTCGGTCAGGAAGATCCCCTGGAGAAGGAAATGGTAACCCACTCCAGTATTCTTGCCTGGAAAATTCCATGGATAGAGGAGCCCAGTGGGCTGCAGTTTCTGGGGTCACAAAGAGTCGGACACAACTTAGAGAAAAAGACCAGACCCCGCCTGGCCAGTGGTCTTGTGAATCAGTTGTTAAATACAACATTTTGAAAACTGCCCCTGCCCATACCAATGCTGCCAAGTCATATTTACATTTTCAATCATTCTGGTCTGTGATCACCTCCTAGCAGGTGACACAGTCAGGATTAGAACCCACAAGTTGCTTATGATAAAGTTTGGAAGACGAAGATATCAGAGAGACATGAAATTATTCTAGAGTGATATTTAAACAAGTACCTGATCCTGTGAGCCCCAGAGCTGACACAGTATGTGGGTGAAATGAAACATGAGGGGAAGATCGTCGCATACACAGGCAAACTTAGAGGGGATGTCATTTTGCGGTGGGGGTTGACAGGTGATAGAGACCTTGAAAAAAATTGGGGATTTGGATAGGGTTTGGTCCTGGTTGTCAGGGAAACAGGCTCTGGACAGAATGCCCAGGTTCAAAACTCAGCTTTCCATGTATAAAATGAGGATTATAATAAGGATATCTACTAAAGGGTTGTTCTAAGGATCAGGAGATGGTTTAGATAAAGCGCCTGATGCAGCATGTGCTCCATAAGGGACAGGCGGCATTCTCTCATTTCCCTTGGTATAGATGGTAAGTGGTAGCCGTCCCTTCTGCAGAGGCTCTTCATTTCCCATATATAACATCCAGGAAGCCTAGTTGTGAGCCACAGAAACCACCTGTGGCTGATGACAATCTACGTATAATTAAACGGAGGAAGAATTTATTGAAAGGTAATTCAAAGAAAGTCGAGTGCCTAAGAATTGATGCTTTTGAACTGTGGTGTTGGAGAAGACTCTTGAGAGTCCCTTGGACTGCAAGGAGATCTGACCAGTCCATCCTAAAGGAAATCAGTCATGAATATTCATTGGAAGGACTGATGCCGAAACTGAAACTCTAATACTTTGGCCACTCAATGTGAGGAATCGATTCATTGGAAAAGACCCTGATGCTGGGAAAGATTGAAGACGGGAGGAGAAGGGGATGACAGAGGATGAGATAGTTGGATGGCATCACCAGACTCAATGGACATGAGTTTGAGTAAACTCCAGGAGTTGGGATGGACAGGGCAGCCTGGTGTGCTGCAGTCCATGCAGTCGCAAAGAGTCGGACACAACTGAGCAACTGAACTGAACTGAATTCACAGAATCACTAGAAAGGCTGAAGAGTCAGGAAGAAAGTGGGCAAGAACCAAGGGAGCCTGGACAAACAAGACCAGGGTGGTCAAACTCAGGCCTGAAGAGCCACCTGGAGAGGATGTCAGGGCTTGTGCTGGATGGAACTCCATGGCCACACGTGACAGAGGATGCTGCTGTCAGCCCTGCCACAGCCACTGGCTGGACTACCCTGCTCTCTCTTCCTGTTAACTCCGGAATCAAGGCCTGAAGTGGGCATCCGGCTGGCAGGCCCCAGGTACATGCCTTTGCCCTAGCTGCCATCGGGCAAGGGAGAGCTGGCCTCTGAAAATCCAATTTCCCCACTGTGGAAATAACCCAGCCTCCCACCAAGAATCACGCGTAAGTGTAGTGTCCACACATTGAAAAAGGGTTCCGAGGCTGAGCAGCTTAAAAACAACTGTCCAGCACACCATGCCAGGCACACCCGCGACCTCGGTCCTGCCTGCACCTCCATCCCAAAGGCTAGGGCCACCGGACTTCGGACTTGACCATCCAGTGACACTAAATGCACTGCGCTCCTTCAGTCCTCTGGGTAGATTTTTTCATTCCTTCTCTGCTTGTACATCTGCTTGTTGTCCACATAAACTTCCAGAGGCAGGTATCACTTCTGCCTACTTGATAAGCTGCCTGTGACTTCTACAGGTCGGATTAGCTGCCTTTCTCGGGGTTCTCATGGCGTTCAGGGTATGCCTTCCTCCACTACTTAATACACTGAATTGAAAGCATTTAACGGAGGATCTGGCTTAGCAGTTCTCAAGCGTTAGAAATCTCAGAATCACCTGGACAGCTTGTTAAAGCACAGACTCCTAAGCCCCATTCCTAGAGTTTCTCAGTCGTTCTGGTGTAAGGTCTGATGATTTGCTTTTCTAGTAAGTTTCAGGTGATTCTGATAACATTTTGCTGAGGCTATTAGCCTAGGAACCACACCCTAAGATCCAGGGACCTAACTTACAATTTTAAACCAATGGTTCTCATGTAGGGGCTGCTATACCCCATCTCATACTTCCACCCCTGGGTACATTTGGCAATATTTTGAGATGTTTCTGGTTGTCACAACTAGGAGGGGAGTGGCTACTGACATCTAGTAGGTAGAGCCCACTCCCTACCCCAACAAAAAATTACCCAGGCCCAAATATCAGAAGTTTCGTGGTTGAGAAACCGTGATGCAGACCATAAAATTCCTGAGGGCAGACACTTATTCAGCATCATATTCCCACATCTAACGTGTCATGTAGTCTGTAATATTTGCTCACTCTATTGTTATTAATTGGAATCACTTGACTAAAGACCATGAACGTATCATCTCAACCCCAAGTTGAAAAGAAATCTAAGAAGTACAAGGGAGCCTGGAACTAAAGACATTAGATGGGAAGCAGACATAAAATGCATAATACCAAACTGCTAGAAGTGAAATCACAGGAGAAGAAGCATCCAGACTTCTTATTGCCTGGTCAACCCCCAGCCCCACACAAACACCCCTCTCTGCATACCCACGCAAGTGACTGCAGCCTTCCAACATTTTCTCCTCAAACCTGCTCATCAGGCCTGTTAGTGAGTCTTCCATGACCATCTCCTCTTCTCTTTCACAGGGCACGTGGTCACACAAATAAAGATGACACTTTCCAACCTCCCCTCCAGCTGATATGGAAAGACCCAACCAAAGCAACATGAGCAGAAGCCATGTGTGTAACTTCAAGTCACATCCTTAAAAGGAGGCATGTGTCCCCCTTCCTCCCTTCTGCTGTTTTCAGTGTGAATGTGGGGAAGAGGCACCTTGGATCAAGCTGGTGTAGGCCATACTCTGCAAAGGCAGAACAAAATGTCAGCATGAGCCTGGGTCCCTAGACGATCCCAAAGAGCAAAGCCCCCATACAAGCACTGAAGCACCTTCTTCCAGACTGTTCCATGGGAAAGACATTTGCATTTTGTATAAGCTACTCTTGAGAGTCCTTTGGACAACAGGGTAATCAAACCAGTCAATCCTAAAGGAAATCAACCTTGAATAGTCATTGGAAGGACTGATGCTGAAGCTCCAATACTTTGGTCTTCTGATGCGAAGAGTTGCCTCACTGGAAAAGACCTTGATGCTGAGAAAGATTGAGGACGAAAGGAGGAGGGGGCGACAGAGGATGAGGTTGGATGGCATCACTGACTCAGTGGAGCAAACTTTAGGAGATGGTAAAGGACGCGGAAGCCTGCTGTGCTGCAGTCCATGGGATTGCAGAGTCGGACACAACTGAGTGACTGAACAACAAAGCCACTCTTATTTTGAGTTTCTATTACAAGCAGCTGACCTCATATGCTAGCAAATATTACTAATCAAACTTGAAATCCAGCTACTTTTCTCACCATCAACATACATTCCTGGCCCCTGGAAAGCTAGAATATTCTCTCTATGTGGTGGGACTCCAGCAGTTTCTACATAGATCTATCTCCCCTACCTCAAACCCTACTCCACCCACTGTCCCAAAGATTCCTGAAGGCTCTCTCTGAAAAAGCCAAGGCTTCCATCTCTGGTAAATTATAACCCCGAGGAGGAATAACAGACTATACTATTAATCAGTTTTTGTACCTGTGAAAGGCAGAACTGAGAATGTTCTGCTAAGGAGGGGAAAAAGGCTTTAAAATAAAAATGTGGCACCACTGAAAACCCATAAACCTCACAGATTTGCCTAAGATTGGTGTGAGGATAGAGCCAAACCAAACACTGCCACCGTGACCCCACTCTTGAAGAATACCTCCTAAGTCTTAATACCCTCCCCAACAACCGAAACTGGCCTCAGCAGCACTGATCATGCCGAGGAGAGTGGGGCCTCCCTGGTAGAGTCCGTACCCTCTGGGGCGGAACCACCCGCACGGCCAGTCAGGTAAGCTGCACTAAGTTCCTGTCCTATCCCTGGGAAACAGAGAAGGAAAGTCACGCTCTTCCTCCTGGCTTTCTCAGCTCCCTGGCTCTAGAGGATGACATTGCCCTTCCCCGCTTGTCCTTGGCTGAGTAGACACTCTAATTTATCTAGAAGTCACTTTTCTTTTCATTTTGGGATCTGGTAAATGTTACCGTCTGCAGTTGACTCAGCCTGCCCCGAAGTGAAGGAATCTGTGTAGTCTGTCAATCTCCACAGCTTTGGAGGATGTTTTAAATGGCATTTGGTGATTGAAAGCAAGATACAATTGCCCTGTGACAAAGAAGCTAATGATCAAGGCCCCTCTAATAGCTTTTATATTACTGTTAAGTCACAACACTCTCCTGCTACTTTTTATTCATGCAAATGAAGTACACATCAAATCAAAGCAAACTGTCTGCCAACAGGTTGGCTTAAAGACCAGAATCCTCTTTTGCTTCTCTTTTTAAATAAAGAGCAAACAAGGACAGAAAAGAAACAAGATGGTACCTTTTGTGCTTGTTTTCATAATTTTTTTTTCCCTTCTGTCCTCCTCCTGGAGTAAGCCTGAAAGGTCACAAGATAAGGGTTTCTCATTCGTATCCTTGAGCCGAAGGTATTTGGAGATGATAAAAAAACACACACACTGGTTTGTTTTTTTTTCTTTTCATTTGGAGTCCTCCTGTCAAGGTGCCCAGAATAATGCTTCTGGAGCAGATGGGGAAGGCAGACGAAGCCGTGCTGGGAAACCACGTTTCCAGACGCGGCGTTTGTGTCAGCCCTGTTCTTCGGCAGAAGCAGCCACCTGGGGGAGCCTGCCCCGCCATCCTCTGTACCCTGCGCACGGGTCCAAGCGGACCTTTCACACTTGGCTATTCGTAATGCTTATTAATTTGGCACCTGCTTCTAGAGACCCTATATTTTTCACCAGGCTTTGGCCCGATAGTGCTGTTGGAAAGAATCTTGAGATAAAGAGACACATCTAACAGCCAAGGTAAATGCAGTTGTACTGCAGAGCAGAACACTAGAGGTAGCCCCAGGAAGACAGCTGTTCTCATCAGGTGTCTGCAGACCCCTTAAGCCAGGAGAGAAGATTTGGTGGGAAAATGCCTAAGACTCCACCGTTTCACTTTCAGTGTCAAAGATCATTGTCTTATTATGGATGTTGTGATCGGTATTACTCAATGATACCCCCGGACTAAAAGGATCTGGGGAAAATAACCAAGAGCATAACTCCCCAAACCAGCCACTGCCCCCATGGCATTGCTGTGCTAGTTCATCATCTTAGTTAGACCTCACACCCAGGGCCAGATGGCTATGATTTAAACACAGGCAGTCCTGTTGGGGTCTCTTCAGTTTAGTTCAGTTCAGTCGCTCAGTTGTGTCCGACTCTTTGTGACCCCATGAACTGCAGCATGCCAGGCCTCCCTGTCCACCACCAACTCCCAGAGCCTACCCAAAGGGGTCAATAGATAGCATCCTGCTTCACCTGAGACAAAGGATTGGCAGAAGGGAGCTGAAATAAAACCTTTGTCACCAATAAAGGCCAACTGGCAGGACACTGCTAAACATGAGGGCCCCAGAATTAGGCAGAATTGCTCTCCCCGGTACAAGTATGCTGGACCCGGGAAGATGGCCCATTCATTGTAGAAGGGGGAGAGAACTGCTTTCTGCAGGCAGGAAGATGGCTCTGCAGAAGAAAAAGGGGAGAGGTGGGTCACACACATTTCTAGTTTGTTTTTCCTAAATATATCAATATGATAAATCACTCCCCTGTCACAGAGCACCAGTTTGAGCTCCCTGCATCATACAGCAAAATGATGCTTTTGAACTGTGTTGTTGGAGAAGATTCTTGAGAGTTCCTTGGACTGCAAGGAGATCAAACCAGTCAATCCTAAAGGAAATCAGCCCTGAATATTCATTAGAAGGACTGATGCTGAAACCAAAGCTCCAATACTTTGGCCACCTGATGCAAAGACCCTCCTCATTAGAAAGTACTCTGATGCTGGGAAAAACTGAGGGCAGAAAGAGAAGGGGGAAACAGAGGATGAGGTGGTTGGATGGCAGCACTGACTCAATGGACATGAGTTTGAGCAAACTCTGTGAGATAGTGAAGGCCTGGGAATCCTGGCGTGCTGCAGTTCATAGGGTCGCAAAGAGTCAGACATGACTTAGCAACTGAATACCAACAATATCTACTTTACATATGGTAGTGTATATGTTGGGGTGAGAGGTGGGAGAGAGGTTCAAGAGGGAGGGGACATGTGTATACTTATGGCTGATTCATGTTGGTGTATGGCAGAAACCAACACAATATTGTAAAGCAATTATCCTCCAACTAAAAATAAATAAATTTTATAAAAGAAGATAAACAAAAAATGTGCTAAGTTGTGTCTGACCCTTTGTGACTAAGGACTGTAGCCTGCCTGGCTCCTCTGTCCACAGGATTCTCCAGGCAAGAATATTGGAGTGAATTGTCAATCCCTTCTCCAGGGGATGTTCCCAACCCAGGGATCAAACTCAGGTCTTCTGCATTGCATGTGGATTCTTTACTGTCTCAGCTACCAGGGAAGCCCCAGATAAATAACTGAAAATGTTAAGAAAAAAATCACTCCCCTAGAGCAAGCGAGTAAGGAGATGGAGAAGGTCCTGAATGCCACACCTCCTACTTGGAAAAACATGCCAAGAGTGGGGAACAAGCTACCCCCCGGCCCCAGCACCATTTCAGGGTGAGGGAACAGACCCAGAGAGAACTTAGGAGATCTTGCTTATGACACACAATTAAAAGGTGACGTCAATCTTTGGACTGCCAAGTCCAAGGGCGCCCTGTTATCCACATCTACTGACTCTTGACCACGGGAGGACGTCATACTCATGCAGCCATTGGCCATTTCCGACCCTTCCCCATGTGCCACACCCTTGCCTGGTTTGGCATCTCAATTTTCAGCCAAGTGCCAACACTCTTCTTCTACTTAGAGCTATGCAATCACCACCCAATACCCTCGCAGAAGACCTATGTCAGAGACGATAACCCCAAATTCCTTACAACTCGATTTACATGAGAGGCATGCTCTGGAGGACTGGGCAGGTCATTTACAACCCAATCCATCCTTCTTTGTCTTGGCCTCTTCATAAACAGCATTGTCTCCTCCAGCTTGACGTTAAGAAGAAATTCCAGAACAAAATTCTCTATTTTATTAACTAAAGGGAGTTGTTGAAAACATTGTCCATTTTGTTTCTCAGTCTTCTGAAATCAACACACACACACACACAAACACTTCTTTTAGCTCTAAGAGTTGTGTTTTTGTTTTTCCTAGTTAGGATACTCTTTTCTTTAAGGTCACTATAGTTAATGTAAATTTTGCTTAAATCATGTCAATAAATTGTTTTCTCTTTTTGATTTGGTCATCAGGTAGCTCAAAACCAAATCTGTGGTTCAGTGCCAGTTGAACAATGGAGGAGGCAGAAGCCTGGGTATCTGCAACTTCTCCCTCTCTGGAAACTCTCCCTTTTACCACCCCCTTCCCCGTGTCCTGTTTATAGTCTAAAGACAACACTGTTTGTTTGCTATTTTACAATGGACTAGGTATTCTTGGAGGAAACCATAAATCCCATGGAATGACAGAAACAAATAAAAGGTATCCTTAATATTCTTCATTAATTTGCAATAAATTAGTTTTAAAATTTTATTAAAATAGCCAATGGATATAAATTATCTAGCCTTTTAAATTTTAGGATCAGAACAAAAAATTTATTTTCATGTGACTTTCCAAGAATTTAATGAGTTTTTATATTGTTCATCAAATTTATACAATCAAAATAGGATTTCTTTTTATAATATTTGGTTGCTGACTCATAAATTGTCAATTATATTCTATTTTTCAACACAGTGACTTATTTAAACTTATTTTATCACTTGGCTAATTCACAGTATTAAGAGAAGTATTCAAAGGATGATGTATTTGACCAAGGTTAATTCTGTTTTATTTCTACTAGTATATCCTAGATTAAAATCATTAAATATTTTATGTTGCCATTTTATATGCCATAGAAAAAATATTGGCTGTTAGTAAATTTTGACAAAAGATTCTCACTAAACACATTTTCCAAAGACTCTCTCTGTTGGCATCTACAGCTAAACTTAATCTCTTTTATATCCCATTGCCTCTTGAGATTGGAAGGGACTTTTTGGGTTCTTGTTTTGGTTAGTGTTTTCTCCCAGAAATATCAACTGTTGCTGTCATTCTTACTGAAGTTGGTTATCTCATTGTTGGTTCTATAAGCCAAGCTTATTTCTTGCAAAATATTTTTTAATAATCCAAAGTCCAACCACTAGACCAGTTGTCATCAGTTTGGCCTTTGATATCAGAAGTAAAAGGGACAGAAAATGAGACCATTTTTTCCTATATCTTCTTCTCTTGTTCTCTTCAATTCATAGAGAGTGAAGTTACAGTTTTTTTAGTTTTGTTTTTAAAGGTCAGGTATATGATAAAATTTATTTTTTAAACAGAAATGAGACACTGAGTTCTTATATTCATTTAGATTTTCACACACCTGATATTCAAGAACTCATTTCTTCATCCATTCATTCACCAAATATTTACTCAGCACCCACTCTGTACAGACATCATCATGTGAGCAGTCACGGGAAAAATAAGCCATATTGCAGAGGAAGGCAGGGGAGAAGGCAATGGCAACCCACTCCAGTGTTCTTGCCTGGAGAATCCCACGGACGGGGGAGCCTGGTGGGCTGCCGTCTATGGGGTCCCACAGAGTCAGACACGACTGAAGCAACTTAGCAGCAGCAGCAAAGGAAGGCAGAGGAAAGAGGAGCTAAAATCCCTGTCCCTTGGGGAGCCAACAGGCCACTTTAGGAAACACGGCATGTCAAGGACCTAGTATATAGTAGGTGCTACATAGATGCAGGCCATAATGAACTGTAACCACAAAAACCATTTAAGCCTCTAATTCAACCACATGTCCACACAAATATAGACCAACCTCAGGAGCTGTGCCTGCAGTAGGAAATGGCAACCCACTCCAGTATCCTTGCCTGGAAAATCCCATGGACAGAGGAGCCTGCTGGGCTATAGTCCATGAGGTCGCAAAGAGTTGTAACCGACAGTGATCTAGGGCACATGCATGCAGAAGCTGTGGGTTTCTTAGAAAGCAAAAGGGTTAGACTGCTAATTTAAATGCATCCATTTTATTTTAATAAATTTTCCCGTGAAGTCATTTCCTGTTTTTTCCTCCCTAAAACTGGCAAGTATTTTAAGAATGTGGGCTCTAAAACTAGGCTATGCAAATAGTTTAAAGAATTAATATTATATAAATTACATATAATAAAATGCAAGATCTTAAAATATTGAGCATTTGGTTTGATGAGTTTTACCAGTTGTATACACCTAGGTAACCACCACTTAAATGACAGACCATTTCCATTATCCCAGAGAGTTTCCTTAAACCCCTTACTAGGCAATCTCTTTCTGATTTCTATGACTATAGATTAATTTTATTCTATAATTTCAGGTACATGGAATCATGGAGCATATATACTCTCATGTCTAGCTTCACTTAAATCATGTTTTTGAGATGTTGTTGCATTTATTAGTAGTTTATCCTTTTGTACTGCTGAATTATACTCCACTATGTAGATAAACTACTGTTTATCCATTCTCTTGTCAGTGGAAATTTGGGTTGTTTCCAGTCTTTGGTGATTATGACTAAAATTGCTATCCTCGTTTTTGTAAAAGCCATTTTGTACACATATATTTTCATTTCTTTTTTTTTTTTTTAGTAAGAATTTCGAATTTAGTATTTCTGGGATATAGAGTAGATATATGATCAACTTTCTAAGAAACTCTTAAGTAGTTCTCCAAAGTGGTGGGTCTTTTTTACACTACTGCCAACAGACATATCAAAGTTCTGGTTGTGCCATATGCTCATACTTGGTATTGACCATCTTTTTGGGTTTTAGCCATTTTCATGTTGGTAAAATAGTAGCTCAGTGTGGTTTAATTCCCATGTTCTTAATGACTACTGGCTTCCTTGGTGGCTCAGATGGTAAAGAAGCTGCCTGCAATGCAGAAGACCTGGGTTCAATCCCTGGGTTAGGAAGATCCCCTGAAGAAGGAAATTGTAACCCACTCGAGTATTTTTGCCTAGAAAATTCCGTGTACTGAGGAGCTGGCAGGCTACAGTCCATGGGGTCACAAAGAATAGGACATAACTGAGCAGCTAACACACATGCAATGATTTTTTCATTTATTTCTTGCTATTTGTACAAGATCTTCTGTGAAGTGTCTGTTCAAGATTTTTGCCCGTTTTTTGATTTGACTTCTTATTGTTGATTTGTAGAAATTCTTTACATATTATGAATATGAGATTTTTATATATCTATATATTACATTTTTTCCTCAGTCTGTGCCTTGAACACTCATTTTCTTAGTGATGGATCAGACCTCACCTGGTCCCTTTACTAGCTGAGTTCTCTGGGGAGAAATGTAGAAAATACAATCTTTTTAATATCACTAATCATTAACCTTTTCTTTCATCATACTAAGAAAGACATTTCTCTAATTCTCTTCCTATCTACTCTCTGTTCCTTTGTTGATGGTCTTTGTTGAACTTAGCATGTCCCTATGTAGTTATCTATGTATCCCTAGTCTGAATTAATTACTTCATTCTCTAAACACACATAGCACTTTACTTATTTCTTCATTTCTTTCTAAATTAATATTTTGTATATCTTCAATCCAAACCACTATATTTAACCATACATAGGACCTTCCTGGAGCTCAGTTGGCAAAGAATCTGCCTGAAATGCAGGAGACTAGGGTTAGATCCCTGGGTCAGGAAGATCCCCTGGAGAAAGAAATGGCAACCCTCTCTAATAATCTTGCCTGGAAAATCTCACGGATGGAGGAGCCTGGCGGGCTACAGTCCAAGGGGTGGCAAAAATCAGACACGACTTAGTGGCTAAACCACCACAAATGTCTACTTGGACATTCCCCTCAATCTCTGCAGCCTCCAAATGGAATCCTTTATTACACCCCTTGCAAAGACAGTCCTTCTTTAGGCTTCCTGTTATGGTAAGTGCCAGCACCATATACCAACTTCTTAATGCAGAAATCTATCTGTGTTTTGATTCCCATATCCAATCCCTCAGCTGGGGTCATTGATCTTAACACCCTCACTCCCCCAAATCTTGGATTTATCCATTTGTTTCCCTCCTACTGCCCCGTTGTGTCATTTCTCATCTAGATTTCTGTTCTGGCTTTACCATCTTTCTTCCCACTATACTCCAACTATGTGGGCTTTCAGGTAGCTTCTAGAATATACCAAGAGTTTTCTTCTCAGACTTTTGCATTTGAAGTTCCCTTTGCCTACAGTGCTCTTCTCTAGGGCTTCCTTGATCTGAAATAGCACCAGTCCACCCACTCGATACTCTCTATCACAATATGCTCTTTATCTCCTTCTTAGGATTTATCCCAAACTGTGGTCACATTTTCCTTCTTGCTTTCCCCCACAAGATATAAGTTTCCAGAGAGTAGATTCCCTTTTGTTCGTTAGTATATCTCCATGTCTGGCACATAATAGACACTTACTGAGGATCATTGAATCAAAGAATGTTTTCCTCACCAATTCAAATGTAGGATCATGTCTTTTTTATTCTCTATCCACCCCAAAATATTTCTTTGCAAATATAGGTATTATAAACGCCTCCTTAAGTGGGTTACATTGATTTCCTTCAATGTCTTTGGCTAACTGCACCACTTTTCCCAAATTAGCTTTTCTGGTCTTTCTTCATATAGCCACCAATCTATTCCCTCCCTAGCTTATCTATACCAAAGCCCAGATTTGTTGTTTCTCTAAAGATCTATGCACTGCATATATACAGCTGTACCTGCTAGATACCAAATAATTGCCAAAAGTAATTTCAGGTGGATTCTATCCATTTGGTGAAGAAAAACCAGCAGCCTAACAGAGCTGACTACTCAGCTCCATCAGACAGGTAAAGACTGCGTCCAGGCACAAACCCTTGCTGTTTCCTGTACCTTCCTCTGCTTGGTATCACGCTCCCCTCTCACGAGAGTGTTTGAGTTTGATTCTCTCAGCCAAGTGGCAGATGGAGAAATTGTTTGTGATTGAGAAGAGAATATTTTATCAGACTTCCTACAAATGGGGTCCACTGAATTTTAATCTGCCAGCAAAGCACTGACAAAAAAAAGGAGGAAAAGTCTCAACAGGACATCCTGTAAGGGCGCCTCAGGAATTCGTATGTTTTGGGTCAACACTCAGTCGATAGATGATAAACTTTCAAGGGCAACTGAGAGAGTCCTGAATCAGATACCTCCCAGGGCCCTCCAGCCTGCTGGGGAAGGCTGCAGGGCAGAAGGGAACCTGGGTCAGGAGCCAGGAAGTCTGTATTCCAGACCTGGTTCTGGCCCTGACCTCTTAGGTCACTGCCTGTTGGTGGCGTCACCTTCAGAGTCTCGGTCACCCCACCTGTACCAAAAAAAAAAAAAAAAAAAAAAAAAAGGAAAGGGTACATCCTACTCCTCCCAACTGGGTTGTGAAGAAAATTAATTGGGAGATGACTATGCTATCCAGATAGAAGAAGCCCAAGTTGGTTTTGAAATTAATAATATTTTACTCTATTCTCTGTCATACAACTCTGCAATAGGTTCTGTATCGTATTGACAGCCACTGATGTTTACTGAACAGTTGCTGTGTGCTGGATACATGCAAACTGCACTTCACATGAATTGTCTCCTATAACTCGTATTAAACCCCGGGGAAGGGTGCTAAAGAGGGCACAAAAATATGAAAGACGGCATATCTTTTAAACGGATTTCAACATTACCTAAGTGTTGGTCACTCAGTTGTGTCTGACTCTTTGTGACCCCATGGATGGTAGCCTGCCAGGCTCCTCTCTCCATGGAATTCTCCAGGCAAGAATACTGGAGTGGGATGCCATGCCCTCCTCCAAGGGATCTTTCTGACCCAGGGATTGAACCCAGGTCTCCTGTATTGAAGGCAGATACTTTAGCATCTCAGCTACCAGGGAAGCCCCAATATTAACCCAGGGCCTCATCAATAAATGCTCCTGGAAACCAAGGGCTGAGGCAGTGTGCCATGCCTCAGACAATATTTTCACAGGCAAACTGAAATGATGAGGGAGGTGGGATGGGGAGGGATGTGGGAGGGGGGTTCAGGATGGGAAACACATGTACACCCATGGCTGATTCATGTTAATGTACGGCAAAAACCACTGCAATACTGTAAAGTAATCAACCTCCAATTAAAATAAAAAGAAAAAAAATTGAAATGATGAACGAGATATCCATCCCCCAGCGTTGCATTGCCACCACCTGTGAATTACTCCTCTCTGCCTCCCTCATACCCAGGTACAGTGTATACACACAAACCATACACAAATAATAATAGTCCAGATTATTGTGCACCGACTATGTGCCAAGGATTTTACATATATGATCTCAATTACTCATTACATCAGCCCTTGGAGTAGGTACTATTTTTAGCCCCAAGATAATGGAACAGAGCGATGGGGAGTAACTTGCCCAAGATAAGGGAAAGTGGTAGACCAGAACTGGAGCCCAGTCTTTCAGCAACCAAGAGCTTGCTTTTCTATCCACTACTCCACACTGCCTCTCGATGCATTTTTTTCTCATTTTAACATTTTTAAATTAAGTTTTACAACGGATTTGAACATTTAACATAGTAGCACTGCATGCTCAGTCACTCAGTGGTGTCTGACTCTTTGCCACCCTATCGACTGTTGTCTGCCAGGCTCCTCTGTCCATGGAATTCCCCAGGCCAGAATTGTCATTTCCTCTTCCAGAGGATCTTCCTGACCCAGAGATCAAACCCACATCTCCTGCATCTCCCGCATTGGCAGGTGAATTCTTATCACTGAGCCACCTGGAAAGCCCCAGTATGGTAGCAGAGGGCTTTTTAAATCCTCAGAAAACACAGTTGTTATTCAAACAATGGTACCTAAGAATAGAGGAAATAGGATGGGGATAGACACACCACAGAGGAGAAGGGACTCATAACTGCAGGGCAGGAAACCTGGTTCTCATTTCAGCTCTGCCAGTGCCAGCCCTCTGACCCGGGACAAGCCACTTGGTCTCTCTGAGCCTCTGGTTAGAAAATGAGGGCACTTAACTAAAAGATACTGAAATTTCACACATGCTCTAAACCCCTATATGGAATCTAGTGCGAGTGAGTGTGTATAAGATTGCCCTCCAGCCAACAGGCTGGCCGGTGCCCCAGTAGCTCAGGGAGATTAACAGAGGCCCAGGCGAGACCTCAGCCCCAGTCTGTGTGCATTCCACTCCATCCCGGGCCCTTCCTGCAGCTCTGAAAACACAGGCTGGATCCAAGGCGCCTGTTCCAGCATCACTTCTGTTTACTCCACCATCAGGATGGTGTCATTTAGCCAGAGCCATCATTCATAGTCACACCAAATGGCCCATGGAAGAAAAGTTGGTTGCACTCAAAGAACAGATGACAAGTGACAGGCCCCGCTCCTGATTTTCCACAATAACAGAAGAGACCAGCAACTGCCGCGGTGGCCCAACATGCGAACAAACTATTCTCTTCCAAGTAGACTCTTTCTGCTGATGTCCGCCCCCTCTCTGGGGACTAAAGAGCATCCCTGGTCTCTTGCGAAGCTGAGCATCCCCATCCTTCCAGGGGTAATACTGGGAGAGACACTCACAGCAGCCCTGCTCATCTGAGTTCTGCTGCTTACTTTTATTTTGTGAATAAAAGTTAATCATGTAACTCCTTTGCATATCCAGTGCTGCCAAAGGAAGCAGAACTGGCATAGGATGGTGGTGAGACTGAACTGAAGGCCAAAAACAAGAGGGGGAAGGAAAGAATCTAGAAGTTCTCAGCCAAAAGCAGTAACTGGAGACAACTGAGCTGACGTTACCGGACAGGTCTATACCCCTCTGTTTTGGCTAATGAATTGCAAAATGAGACTGCCTCAGTAAATGACCAGACACCTGTCTGCTGCCTATGGGATCATCAGAAGTTTCAGTGATTGAGAGCAAGAATTATCAGAATTTTTCTGGCCTGCTCTGCAGAGGCAATTCAGTTCCAATGTTAACATTTTACTAAAAAGGCTAGGTCCAATAGTACCATTTTAAAAATTTTCATTAAGAATAATCAGTTTACAATGTTGTGTTAATTTCTGCTATACAGCAAAGTGATTCAGTTTATATGTATATATGTATATATATATATGCATATTCTTTTTCTTATTCTTTTCCATATGGTATATCACACAATATTGAATACAGTTTCCTGTGCTATACAGTAAGACCTTGTTGTTTATTAGTTTTAACTTTTTCTTTTAAGTTGAGCCATGTAAAGTTGCTATTTGCCCATTTTTGACCTACAAGACTAGAAATATCGTGATGTTCAACCTAATATTTTTAGCAAGCCACTGTCCTAGGTGTTGAAAATATAAAGAGAGATAAGACACAATATGTCCTCAAGGGGCTGCCAAAAGACAACCTCATAGAGAATTAGCTGCAGGTTGGGTGTGCTGGATGCTATGAGAAAGAGGTACAGAGGAAAGGGGGTGGGAAGTAGGGTAGAAATGCAATGTCCTGAAGTAGGAGTGTACTCCTTTCATTTAGCAGGAGTCCAGATCCATTGGGATAAACACTAATGCCCCCCTCCCCTTCTTGCCATCTAAGCATCTGAGGACCAGACAGCAAAGCTAGAGTCTCCAAGCAAGAGTAAGAGCAGACCTAGTTCTGAACCTGCCAACCTTGACTGAGTCTCTAAAGCATTTGTTATTTTTATGGGCCCCTGAATGCTTCCCTTGAATATTAATTTTCCTCAATTCTTTAAGTATATATTAGTTATTACATATCTTTGATTAATATTTGATGGCCGCTTAGGCTGCTGAGAGCTCTCATAAATTTCCCAAGTGGATATCTGGCACTCGGTAAGTGTGGGAGACCCCGCGTGTAGAGCAAAGACATCAATCATTTTAAATCTCTGACTCCACACCTTAATACCCAAAGATATATTGCTAAGAAGCCCATAACAAGTCATTAAAAATGAATGTCTTGTGGCAGTTTTCATGCCTGCAGAATTCTGCAGCAGAGGGAGGGGAACCTGGGATATGGCAGAGCCCAGAGAGCATGCCAACACCTCACTGGGCATGTTTTAAAATGCTCTATTTCCCACTCCATGATCAGCTACATCATTTGTGGGGTCCAATGCAAAATGAAAATTCAGGGCCCTTGTCCTACAGTTATTAAGCATTCTGACAAAGCAACAAGGATGCATTAAACAAGCTTGGGGCCTTTCTAAGTGTGGGGTCCAGTGTGACTATGCAGGTCACACACCCCATGAAGCCAGCTGTCCCTCTCTCTGCCCTCCCCAGCACCCTCATCTCCCTCTGACTGGAACTTAGTCTCTGTCTGTAAGTGTTTTCAATAAAAACATCAACAACGATAGCAGTTTTTGGAGATACAAATGAGGGCACTCTATTTTCCTGAACTTTTCATCCACTCACCAAATCAGAGAGGATTCATCTCAGTTACCATAAAAGTACTGTAATTACCTTTGTTGTACAAATGGGGAGATTGAAACCTGTGATGGTTAATTTTATGTGTTAATCTCACTGGGCCACAAGGCACCCAGATATTTGGCCAAATATTATTCTAGGTGCTTCTGCGAGGGTGTTTTTGATGCGATTAAGTAGGTAAGCTGACTAAAGCAGATTGCCCTTCCTAATGAGGGTGGGCCTCATCCAATCAGTTGAAGACCTGAAGAGAACAAAAAGGCTGGCCCTCTCTTGAGTAACAGGGAACTCCTTCTTGACTAACTCAGAGCTGGGACATTAGATTTTCCCTGCTTTTGGACTTGAACTAAAAGATTAGTTCTTCCTGAGTCTCCAGCCTGCCAAATGCAGATCTGGGGCCTTGTGAGCCAATTCCAGCGCACAGACATTGTACATATATGGATCCAGGTGCTCAGTCACTCAGTCATGTCTGGCTCTTTGCAACTCCGTGGACTGTAGCCCACCAGGCTCCTTGGTCCATGGAATCCTCCAGGCAAGAATACTGGAGTGGGTTTCCATTCCCTTCTCCAGAGGATCTTCCCGACCCAGGGATGGAACTTGGGTCTCCGGCCCTGCAGGCAGATTCTTTACCATCTGAGCCAGTGAGACGTAGCACAAGGTAATGGCAGTGCCCGGGTACTTCTCTGCCGTCACAAATCCTGCCACTTCTTGCACAGCCTCGCCTCCTCTCCACAGCTCTGCATCCTTCCAGCCTCTTTCATTTTTTCATTTACTTCCCTGTGTTTAGTCTTGTGGCAGTTATTTAGACAAGTATTTTTTAAAACAGGGGCAATTTTACCCCCCAGGGAACGTTTGGCAATGACTAAAGACAGTTTGAGTTGTCACAACTGTGGGGGTGCCACTGGCATGTAGTGGGTAGAGCCAGGGATGCTGCTAAACATCCCATAGCACACAGGAGAGCCCCTACAACAAAGAATCATCCAGCCCAAATGTCAACGGTGCCACAGCTGATAAATCCTGATTGAGACCCAGGATGGCAAGTTTCTGCCACGAGGGCTCCTCCTCCCCACTTCCCCTCTGTCCTTTGCTGTCACATCGAGTTGATCAGGGCATTCATTCCCTCTGAGCCCGGTTCTAAACTCAGAGTCTTCTCAACACAGGTCTCCAGGCAGTTGCTAATAAGTGATAGGTGCTGAAATGGAAAACCCTTACGTTAGACACTTTTGTGTTGGCCGTATTTACCTAATGATACTGTAACCTTTTAAAGCAAAGATCATGTTTACTACATTATAGTCTTGGAGAGCTCCAAGAGGAAGACAGAAAATGATAGAGGGGGGAAAGAAAGAGGGAGGGGGACATAAAGAAAATTAAAGAGAAAAGAAGAGAAGGAAACAGAAGTGTAGATGAAAAAGGAATGGAAAATAGAAGAAATAAAGTCCAAAAGGAGGCACCGCTGAGATCAGTATCTCTGAAATAACTGAAGGAGTTTATTTCGTATATTCTTTTTTTTTTTTTTTTTTTTGGCTTCGCAGTGTCTTAGTTGCCACACATGGGATCTTCAGTTGCAGCACATGAGATCAAGTTCCCTGACCAGGGATCGAACTCAGACCCCCTGCATTGGGAGCACAGCATCCGAGCCACTGTACCACCAGTGAAGTCCCTTTTGTATATTCTTAACATGGCTCCTCAAAGTCCCAGGAGCCAACACCATAATTTCCCTGTGGTCAAGAGGTTGACTCCCTGTCATGAAGACCTCATCACTATATTCTTTTAGTTCACATAGGCTCCGTATAAGAACTCCCCAGTCCCTCCCAGACCCTCCGGTGGCCCCCACATACAGAGCTTTCTTGCAAAGTGGTGAGGAAGAGCTGTCATCTTGTTGTTATTTTCCCTAAAGGCCACAGAGAGTGCCCCCCAAAGAGCTAGGTTCAAGGTTCTTCTCAAATGTCTGTGAGCCTTCACTTGATGTGGATTGCAGATTAGGACAAGGGCCCCCATGCTCGTGATAAACGGCCAGCAATGGTAGCTTTGAGAGAAAACAAAACCCTACGCAGTGCTGACTGTCGACAGTCTTGATGGATACATTCTGAGTGTTTTTATAGCTTAGATCTTCAGAAAAGATTTGGCAGGCCCTTCGTGTTTAAGGGTTTATGCCATGAGAGTAGCACAACCACGTCTGCTTTGAACTTTTCCCTAACAAATGAGGAAATGTAGGCAAAAATGCCCATGTATGCAAAGGGCACTTCTGAGAAAATAACAAGCCTTGTGATTGAGTAATCAAAGTGATCAATTTGTTGGAAAAAAATACTCTTTGAAGGCACATATAATTTTTGGCACCGTGCATCTTGGGACTTTTTTTTTCCCCACAACATTGCCAACTAAAAACCCGAGCACAGTCTGTGTTCAGATGCTTCCATTCGTCTCTACCAGCTGAACTCACCCTGTCTAAGGTCCAAAGCATTTGCTCAGTGCGCTTCCTGCACTCAGCATCTACAGTGGCCAGACTCAACCCCCTTCCACTGATTTTTTTAAATGTTTTTTTTTTCTTGAACGTATTCCTATTCTCAGAGTCCATCTGTTAAGTCTTTTCATCAGTGGCGTATTTGAGACCCCATGCCATGCAAAATTCCACAAAGGAACCTTCTTTGTCCATTGTGAAATGAAGTGATTCCCTCCCTCCTCTCTGTGAAAGAGGGCTGCTTGGATGAGATCCCAATGCCTGGAGAAAGAAGATGGACGAGGCAGAGGAGACCGTCGTCCTTCTTGGAGTCTTATTTTGTTTCTGCTACTGCCTTTCCACAGGGTGGACCAGAGTGACACAAGTGTCTGAAGCTCACAGAATAGCTAAGCCATAGCATGCAGGTAATTCAGGAAAGTTGAAACGGCTTTAGCCAAAGGGAGGACCACATGTAAATTCAGCATCTGCACAGCCATGGCATTTTCCCAGAAATCTCCAAGAAAAGAAAGTCACTGGACCACCACACTTTTTCCAGTGACTTCTGGGCTGCTTGCTTTCTGCCCCTTTAGTTTGGAGGCAGCCAGGCCTATGGGGGCCTGCGTGGGGAACAGCTCTGCCTCACTCCCACTGAGAAAGACAGGCATCTTTCGTCACCTTTGCCTCCTGTAGAGAAGGGGCTGGTTCTCATGTTTTCCCCCAGCTCCATAGCTCAGGGCTTTGCTAATCTTGCTGAACACTTCAGTTTTTAGATGGTATATCAATGAGGCATTCAAACAGAGCAGTTTATACACAAAAATTCTGTCTGCTTTGTAAAAGATTATCCTTTTATAAACACTCTGCAGAAAACATAAAAGCAAATAGGGGACAGCACATAGAACAGGAAAGATGTTAGCAGGGAGATTAATACTGAATGGGTCGAAATGAATGGCGCTTACTAAAACGAGGTCCAGATACTTTGGCTGCAGTGAAACATAAATAATGGGAATGACACATCGTTTATTCGGGATAATGAGTTGATCCAAAGTAGAGGCCTAGGACAAGAGATTAAAGATTAAATATCCATCTCCTGATGAATATCAGTAGCCAACTTTAACCTTTTCCTTCCAAAAGTACAATTTTCCTCTCACAAGTATACATGCTTCTGTTACAGTACA
This sequence comes from Bos mutus, assembly GCF_027580195.1. NCBI lineage: Eukaryota > Metazoa > Chordata > Mammalia > Artiodactyla > Bovidae > Bos > Bos mutus. The sequence goes on from NC_091632.1 coordinate 16,436,887, forward strand.
GAAATCGGATCTTTAAAAAACAGCAAATACCACTTGAATCACTTTCTGATCCTGATGGAAAACATTGGTTCTCGTTTCAAGACAGGAAGTGCAATTTTTTTTTTCTTCCTTGTCTCTAGCCCCTGAAAACTGATTTAAAGAAAAGCTTTCCCTTCCATATTCTGCATTGGAGAAATCTAGTTTAGGGACTCTGCTCACATCTCCTCATTCATCCACTGAACAAGAAAGTTTTTCAAAACAAAAAGGAATGGGAGACTGGCTGAACCAAGTATGGATTTCACGTGGCCGGTGAGCCCCATAGAGTGAGAGCGTGAGACAAGCCTTAGAAATCATCTTATCCTGACTCCCCAGCCTGTTGCGGGAGAAAACTGAGGCCAGCAACCAGGGCGTGTCCAGACAGGGTCCCACAGCCAGTGAGAGGCAGACCCAGTTCTAGGATGCCGCCTCTGGCTTCCAGCCCCCTCGCTCTCCCCTGCACCCTGCTGTCTCTTTATTCCCTCAAGTTGGAAATAATGACCAAAGCAGCTTGCTGGAAGCGCCAGCACCCCACATGCTAAATTAAAGCCCTGAATTCATGAAAAACTTAGAATATTGGAAGCTCTGAATAAATAAGGGTTGGAAACAAAAAAAAGAAAAAGAAAAGGAGGGAGGAGGGGAGGAGTTGGAGCAGTGGGAGAAAAATGTAGAATAGAAGGATGCAAAAGGAACAGATAGTGATCACAGATGCCCACAATGCTGGCCACAGTGCCTGCCACCCCGGGCACAGTTTTGGAACTACTTCCTTAGTGGCCCTTCCCTCTCAAGGGGTAAGAAGAAATCGTGTGGTTTGTCTATTTCTTAGAGCTAAATAGCTGCCCACTGCTCACAAGGGAAGACCAGGAGATTGGTTCTCTGGCTGGTAGATACCAGTGGAGTGAGGAGAGCGACAGTATTCAAATATGGCATTTAAAAAAAAAATCCAGACCCCCAACCAAGCTGGAGCAGGAAACCATAGCGGGTTAATTCCACAGCCACTCACCTACAGAGAGCAAGGTCAGGATTTGGCTGGTGTCCCACGTGATATCAGTTTGGTGGTTTCAGTCTATGCTCCAGGGAACATTTGTCTCGGTGCCAAACCAACATGCATGCACGGTTGGCAGGCTGTCCTCCAGGCCAGGAATGAGGAGTGTGGAAGTGTATCCATTTTCACTTTGCAAGTATCTGCATGCCAACGCCTCGGCCACTGCTACTCTTTGGACAAAGAGGGGAATTTATGCTTGAGAGTGAGGCTGTTTTCAGGTATCTTACTCCACATGGGGGTGGTGAGGCTAGCAATTCCATTCTTTGCACCCTCTATCCTTGGGCGAATACTCTGAAGTTCATCATTTTGTTAGAGATGAAAATAATTGAACCACTTCCTAGATAAGAAAGGTATTACTGGGACCACCTGCCAGAGCTGCTAAGCAGAAAAGAATTTTTTGAGTGCTGAAGACTGTGGTTCTGGAGAAGACTCTTGAGGGTCCCTTTGACTGCAAGGAGATCAAATCAGTCAATCCTAAAGGAAATTAATCTTGAATATTCATTGGAAGGACTAATGCAGAAGCTCCAATACTTTGGCCACCTGATGCGAAGAGCTGACTCACTGGAAAAGACCCTGATGCTGGGAAAGATTGAGGGCAAGAGAAGAAGGAGGCTCCAGAAGATGAGATGGTTAGATAACATCACTGACTCAATGGACTTGAGTTTGAGCAAACTCCAGGAGATAGTGAAGGACAGGGGAGTTGGGTGTGCTGCAATTCATGGGGTCACAAAGAATCGGACACAACTTAGCAAATGGACAACAGCTCTGTTTCCACCTTAAAGGGGTAATCAAGAGAAAAGGCAAGATATTCATAGGACATGAAGCTGCCACTTTGGAAAAGAAAGGATATGTTAAATAACGTTAAATAGAGAGCCTTAAAAGGGGGGTTCAGAAAGGAAGGCCATCATAAATTCAAACCTCGAGCATTCACATGCTCTGTACTGAAGACTCAGAAAAGAACCCCACCACCCGCTTCCCTAAATTGAAAGGGTACACAAAACAAAGCCCACTAATAAGCAGACACATTTACTATTTTTACCAAGTAATATGAGATAATAAGCTGCACGTAATAATGGGATCAAAAAGAGGGTAGCTACAAGGAGAAAGATTATAGAAGGACTTCCCAAATGAAACATCATATTTTCATAGACTCTTTTCAATGATGTCTAGCCCCAGTTGAGGTGATGATCAGCAACAAATAGTAAAACACAGGATGTGGCACTGTGGTAGGGGTGATAATACACTGTGTCAGAAGAACGATGCTATGTGGACAATGGACCCATCCACAAAGGATTCCCAGTTAAATATTCCCCATACTTAAAGATGCAATCCACACTTTTCCAGGTATTGCCAGCATTCCCTCTTGGATGGAGCCTATCAGTATTTCCAACGATGAAAAGGCTGAAGCCTCCAAAATGATATCATTGCATTTTTACCCTTCCAGAGACAATTTAGTGATTTGTAGAAGCAAAGATGGCTTCCCTCAAATTAACGGCCCAGTGGTGAGTGAGGGTTGGGAATGTCTCTCAAACTGGCACTGAAAACACTGATCCACTAGCAAATAGCTACTGAGGCACTCCCAAAATAGGTTCTTCTTCCCAAACTATCAAATTCTTAGCACATGATAACACAAGGATCTTGATAGACCAAATTACCATTTTCTTCAAATACATTCACTGAAAAAAATCAATATTTTCATAGATAAGTGGATACAGTAAGAAAGAAAAAAAAACTACTCCCTTTTTATGGCCAAAACAAATGGTGAGTTCTGGAGGACTCTGACATACTTTCCAATTCTGGATCTGCCTTTAAGGTTGGTTTGTAGTTCAGACCAAAGTTAATTTTTTTTTTTTAATTTACAAAGGTACCTTAGGGCATGTTCTTCAGACTTGGACTTTCAACTCTGGAACACTCAACTCTATATTTGTGTGAGGTCAGGTCAGGTAAGTTTGATCCCTATTAACTTGTTAGCTCTATGCATTCTTTACAACTTGGATGGACTTGGGCATCACACAGTCAGTGTTGGCTTCACGGAGAAGCAGCAGCAAGAACTGAAGGAGGCAGGGCCAAGATCCCAATGAAGGAAAATCAGAAAACCTTTCAAAGACGTGTATTAAGTGAGGGCTTCATTCAGACAGTGCTGATAGCCAACATGGTTATTAGCAGCAGAAGTCTCCAGTGAGACACCCTGCCTGTCACTACGACCCCTCCATCATCATTCTCTAGTGCAGTAGCTCTCAGCCTAGTAGTCTAGAAGTTGTTTCAGATTCATCTAAGAAGCTTTTAAAGAATAAGCCCAAGCCAAGCCCAAGCCTTAGATGGTTTCTGACTGAAGTGACCTAAGTTGGAGTGTGGGCGATGCATGGTTAGAAGTTCTTCCAGGGCTTCTAATGCAATCCAGAGTGATAGCCTGAATAATGTCTCCCAAAGATATTGGGTTCTAATCCCTGAAATCTGTAGATATTATCTTATATGGCAAAAAGGGATGTTGCAGATGTAATTCAGGATCTTGAGATTGAGAGGTTATCCTGCTTTATTCAGGCTGCTGCTGCTGCTAAGTTGCTTCAGTCGTGTCCGACTCTGTGCGACCCCATAGACAGCAGCCCACCAGCCTCCCCCGTCCCTGGGATTCTTCAGGCAAGAACACTGGAGTGGGTTGCCATTTCCTTCTCCAATGCATGAAAGTGAAAAGTGAAAGTGAAGTCGCTCAGTGGTGTCCGACTCCTAGTGACCCCATGGACTGCAGCCTACCAGGCTCCTCCATCCATGGGATTTTCCAGGCAAGAGTACTGGAGTGGGGTGCCATTGCCTTCTCCATTTATTCAGGCAGGTTCTCTATATACTCACAATCACCCTTACACAAGACAGGCAGAGGGAGATTTGACACAGGCAGCAGAAAAGGTGACATGGAGGTGGGCAAGAGAGAGATCTGAAGATCTGGAGTGATACGGATCCATCTCCTGGGAGAGAAAGGGCAAGAACTAGGAAGGAGATCTGGGCCCCAAATCAAAGGGCCACAGTCCTAACAGTGGGAGACTCTCCCCAGTCCAGACTGCTGTGGGAGAAATGAATAATGAGGGAGACTATGTGCAAGGGGTATGAATGTGTACATTTGGTTCTTGGTTTGAGCAGACAAGCACAATTCCAGACTGCACGGGCTACATGCATTGAGGATATCGATAGAGAACCGGGTTTGACTAAAATCACCTCAAGCACTGAACAGGGAAAAACAAGTGGGTACAACAATGAAAAGGCCTGCCACAGGCCTCCCCAGAAAACTGTAGACACAGATAAATATTCAGATTATACAAGGTACATCTATCCTTTCATCTGCATACAAGATAGGACACTGGTTGAAATCCATTAATCTCTAGGGGTTTCAGTATGCTCCCACTGTCCCCAGGTAGGTACAATCTATTTTGTTATATTTGTGCGGCGTCTATTATTAAAAATTAGTTGAGCAAATCAAGAAAAGCAAGTACAATCCATTATACTGTTCTTTTTTGACTGCCTGTTCCAATGATAATTCACACACCCCAAAGGCAAAAATGATTGCCTGGACACTGCTTTTCAGGGTTAGTAACCAAGATGGTTCTCTATCAGAATTCCCCAGGGATGCTCACTCACTTGGTAGCCAGAGAAATACAACTGTGAAAAGCCTAGAAGATCCAGGACTAGAGAGAGAAATTAAGCAGAACTAAAACCCCTACCTCCAGCCAAAAATCTAAAATGATCAGGTAAAGGAAGAAGAGGTTTAGTAAAGTAGAAATACTCCAAGGGAGATTTCTTTGGTTGCCAGTAACAAACTTACCCACTCCTGCCAGAAAAAAAGATGGTGTCTTTTGTTTTGGTATGGTTTTATCTTCCAATATGACCTCAAGAATGACCTCAATACAACCCCAAAGAATGTTCAAACTACCCAAACTACCGCATAACTTCACTCATCTCACACGCTAGCAAAGTAACCCTCAAAATTCTCCAAGCTAGGCTTCAACAGTACATGAACCGAGAATTTCCAGAAGTTCAAGTTGGATTTAGAAAAGGCAGAGGAAACAGAAATCAAATCACCAACATCCGCTGGATCAAAGAAAAAGCCAGAGAGTTCCAGAAAAACATCTATTTCTGCTTCATTGACTACACTAAAGTTTTTGACTGTATGGGTCACAACCAACTGAGGAAAATTCTTAAAGAGATGGGAATACCAGAGCACCTTACCTGCCTCCTGAGAAATCTGTATGCAGGTTGAGAAGCAACAGTTAGAACTGGACATGGAACAACAGACTGGTTCCAAATAGGAAAAGGAGTATGTCAAGGCTGTATATTGTCACCCTGCTTATTTAACTTCTATGCAGAGTACATCATGAGAAATGCTGGGCTGGAAGAAGCACAAGCTGGAAACAAGATTGCCGGGAGAAATATCAATAACTGCATATATACAGATGACACCACCCTTATGGCAGAAAGCAAACAGGAACTAAAGAGCTTCTTGATGACAGTGAAAAGGAGAGTGAAAAAGTTGGCTTAAAACTCAACATTCCAAAAACTAAGATCATGGCATCCGGTCCCATCACTTCATGGCAAATAGATGGGGAAACAATGGAAACAGTGACAGACTTTATTTTCTTGGGCTCCAAAATAACTGCAGATGGTGACTGCAGCCATGAAATTAAGAGATGCTTGCTCCTTGGATGAAAAGTTATGACCAACCTAGACAGCATATTAAAAAGCAGAGACATTACTTTGCCAACAAAAGTCCATCTAGTCAGTTCAGTTCAGTTTAGTAGCTCAGTCGTGTCTGAATCTTTGCAACCCTGTGAATTGCAGCACGCCAGGCCTCCCTGTCCATCACCAACTTCGGGAGTCTACCCAAACTCATGCCCATTGAGTTGGTGATGCCATCCAACCACCTCCTCCTCTGCTGTCCCCATTTCCTCCCGCCTTCAATCTTTCCCAGCATCAGGGTCTTTTCAAATGAGTCAGCTCTTCATATCAGGTGGCCAAAGTATTGGAGTTTCAGCTTCAACATCAGGCCTTCCAATGAACACCCAGGACTGATCTCTTTCAGAATGGACTGGTTGGATCTCCTTGCAGTCCAAGGGACTTTCAAGAGTCTTCTCCAATACCACAGTTCAAAAGCATCAATTCTTCGGTGCTCAGCTTTCTTCACAGTCCAACTCTCACATCCATACATGACCACTGGAAAAACCATAGCCTTGACTAGATGGACCTTTATTGGCAAAGCAAAGTCTCTGCTTTTTAATCTGCTATCTAGGTTGGTCATAACTTTCCTTCTAAGGAGTAAGCATCTTTTAATTTCATGGCTGCAGTCACCATCTGCAGTGATTCTGGAGCCCCAAAAAATAAAGTCAGCCACTGTTTCCACTGTTTCCCCATCTATTTGCCATGAAGTTTTGGGACCAGATGCCATGATCTCAGTATTCCTGTGGTTTTCCCATAATTCCTGTGGTTTTTCCATAATCATGTATGGATATGAGAGTTGGACCATAAAGAAAGCTGAGCTTTTGAACTGTGATGTTGGAGAAGACTCTTGAGAGTTCCTTGGACTGCAAGGAGATCCAAGCAGTCCATACTAAAGGAAATCAGTCCTGAATATTCATTGGAAGGGCTGAGGCTGAAGCTGTATCTTTGGCCACCTAATACAAAGAGCCGACCATTAGAAAAGACCCTGATGCTGGGAAAGATTGAAGGCAGGAGGAGAAGGGGACAACAGAGGAGGAGATGGTTGAATGGCATCACTGTCTCAATGGACATGAGCTTGAGCAAGCTCTGGGAGATGGTGAAGGACAGGGGAGCCTGGTGCTCTGCAGTCCATGAGGTTGCAAAGAGTCAGACACACCTGAGTGACTGAACAACAACATTGCACAGTCTAGGTCTTGCCCCCGAGTTATGCTTCCCTCAACCGTAAGGAAAACCAGGCAAGAGGCTGTCCAGGCTCCTTGCAGCCCTTCTCCACCCTATACCCTAGAAAAGCTTCCTGATGTAGCTCAAAACGCTTCAGTCTGGATTCAAATCCCAGTTCTTGTGCCTATGATCCTGGGTGAATTCCTAAATTCTGAGTCTTAATTTCCTTATCTATAAAGTGAGAGAATTATGTCTGTTTTCCAGAAAGAAATGACATGATGTACATTAAAAAAAAAGAGCCTGAAACAGAAAAAGTATACTTAACAAATATTAGTTCCTTTTCTTCTGAGGGAAAGTCTACTGTGTCACCTTCATACACGGGGAGGATGGCATAGCAATAGTGTGTGGCTGCAACCATGCAAAACATATGCGATGAACCAGGGAAATAAATGAATGGATTTGCCAGCAAGAGACATTGTTATTTTATCTCCCTGCCAAGCCTGATTTTCCCAGAGATAATGCATTTCTTTGGATAACTCAGCAACCACTCAATCCAGATATAGTCTCTCAGGCAGGCAACATGTTTACAGTCAAAATGCTCACTTCCACTTCGAGTTTCCAATCCCCTGCTGCTACTTTCTACAAACTTAATTAATTAGTTGCAGCTAACATTTGTTCAACCTCATGCAGCAATGGGAGACTGAAGGAAACAGGCTCTCATAAATTAAAAACATTTCAAAATATTGTCTTCTCCCAAGAAAACATTTCTTCTTTTTTTTTTTTTAAATTAACACTCCATTTGGATAACTTTAAGGTTTCAAAAGAAAACAAACAAGGGAGTTCCAATGAACGCTGATTGTCTTTAACTATTGCATTGCCATTGATCTATGCTACCTAAGCCCTGTCATCCCGTTAATAGATATGCAACGGGTCCTATACCTATCTCCTTTGTGATGCTTAGGTAATTATATCACATATGGTCCTGGTGTGAAAATGCCTGCCACACACTTCATCAGCCAGCAGATTAAGAGATGCCTAAACTCTAAGTGATAATGTTGTCTTAGAAAATTAAAAGCTCAACTATCATATTGAAGGCAATGGTGTGTAGCAAAAGGGTATGGTAATTTTTAATTTTTCTTATTGATTTGGTTGTTTCGCTACTAAGACATAATAACATTGGCTAAGATTAAATAATAGGAAGAGTAGCTAGGAAATGGCCTTCAAGCAGATGTCACCTCATCTCAACTGACTAGTCCAAGGGGTTCAGATGGGGACTTTCTGATCTGTTGGCTTGGTGAAGAGCTACCAGTTGAGTACGTATATTCTCTTGGGGAAAGTTCCTCCAATGACCAGTGAATATGAGACAGCGTCCCAGTTGCTGTTTTTCTACTATCTGCCATGATTTTTAAATAGTGTTTCCTTATCTAAAAAGGATCGTAGTATTCGCCCTGTCTATAGCGCATGATTGCTGAGGTACTCTGGACAGTTCTACATAAATCTATATTGCTGTTTTTGTTGTTGTTGTTGTTGTGAATAACAGTATGAAGAGCACTGAGCCTGGAGCTGTGACCTGAGTCCTAATCACAGCTCCGTTGATAAACGAATGGAGTCAGCACCTTGGGAGAACATAAGAAAGCACGGTCAGGGTGGTGAAGAGTGTCATGGTACCAACAGTGATGGGGAGACCGACCACTCTATATGAGAGGATGTTTCTACAAACTCTTGAAGATTGGCCGCGATTTGTGTGTAATTATTAACCAATCTCCTTTTAGTTCACTTTGGTGTATTTTCATCTTTTCATTTGTGCTAATAATTCTAACATTCAAAAATATATCACAAACACAGGTTTAAGATCACTGACTAAATCATGGAAGTGGAAGAGAACAAAGGGGCCACTTAAGCACGCAGAAATTAAACCCCCGTGTCACTAACTCAGTACCTCTAACTTAGAAATGTGATCGTGTGGCCATTTTCAGAGATTCTTGTTAACAGTGATGTTTACTGGCCACTAGAAAACTAATCAGAGCCACTATAGCAACTGAAAAGCCTTGGTTTAACTTTGTGCAAATAATACCATACAAATAGCTCCACTTGTGCCTAATCACACTGTGCATCACAATCAGCATCATATTTATTGTATCAGATTATTTTATTCTTTTCTTTATTAAATTTTTCTGAGTTTTAACTAACTCATGTGTGTGTGTGTATGTTCAAATATATATAGCAGTAAATATAACAAACCTCTATATACATACATATAATATATATTCATATATATTTTTATGATTATTGAAATATAAAGAGATAAGTATCTAGATACATAGAATCATCTCTCTGTCTCTCTCCACATATGTGTGTGTGGGTGTCTGAACAAGAACGCACACACACATACACACACACACGTACACAACGAGAGAGAAAGAGAGAAATAGACACAAAGCACAAAAAACTGATTGCCTATGAGTTGTCAGCACCTCTTCTCTTCACAAAAATAACCCAAATTTTGGTGGGGATGCTAATATGTCCAACTTTAAAAAAATACATTTGCAGCATTGCTTGCAAAGAAGAGTGGCTATATATCTAACTGTTGACCAACAAAGTAGTAGAACTTGTGGGCTTGGAGCTTCCAGAGGAGCAGGCTAAAAGTAGGGCTGATGAGGCGGGCAAGCATGCTTGCCCATTGCCTTCCCGCTTCTCCCTGCTGGCAGCACTGACTCTATACTTGCTGAGGATCAGCCAACTTGTGATTCTGAAGTGACAAGTCCATGCTATGGATGGCGAAGTGGAAAGGTTGAGGGAGGCTAGGTCTTTGCTCTCATCAAGATTTGCCAAACCAGCTTTGGATTACTTGCCTCCATACTTCTCATATATAAGGAAAATCAAACTCCTGCTCAGCTGGTAAAGAATCCCCCTGCGATACAGGAGACCTGGGTTCGATCCCTGGGTTGGGAAGATTCCCTGGAGAAGGGAAAGACTACCCACTCCAGTATTCTGGCCTGGAGAATTCCATGGATTGGTATAGGCCATGGGGTCACAAAGAGTCGGTCACGACTGAGCGACTTTGACTCTCGGTGTTTTACAGCCACTCTGGGAGTTTCTGTTTTCAGTAGTGAAATATAATTCTTAACTGATGCAAGAACATTGATCCTTACCCTCAAGGCACGTATATTTTCACTGACAAAACCAGGTAGGTATTCATGTTTGACCTGATTAAACAAGAACATGGACACGTATATGACTGAGTGCTTTACAAATAGCACAAGCTGTAAATGCTCCAGTACTTCAGAAGAGAAGAGTATGCACTGGAGCTTTTGAAAAACATCTTCAAATGGAAAGGACCTGCACTGGCCCTAACACACAAAGACATGCTAATAATTAGAGATTTAGGGAGTGCGTCCCAGGCATAGAGAATAGCAATAATTGATACAAACTCCAAGGAGAAAAAATAAAGAAAAGCACAGTTTGCTGACTGATTGGGCCAGAGGAGGGCCCAGACTGTGGGGCCACCGGAGATGAGTGTGAATAGGTAGGATGGGGCTGGGTGGCAGCGACCTTGAACGTCAGGCTGTGGAATCCAGATTTACAGGTGGTGTGCAGCCGTCAACCATCAATTTTTTCCTGGCCTTTTGGTTACTCACTTGTTCCATGTTTATAATTGCTTGTAAGATAGTCCAATGGGACATCCAACTGATCCCAAATATAACCTAAAAATAGAACACATCATTTTCCTTCATCAAGAGAACAGTGGTGTTATCAATCACCCAGCCTTTTAGGATAGAAATTCTGGAGTCATTTTTGACTTATTTTTATTCTCCCAACCCCTATAACCAATGCCTTCTAGACTCTTCCCTCCTTCCTTCCTTCAAAATTTCTTGAGTTCATTTTTTTTCTATCCATTTCAACCATCACCATCTGGTCTTTTAACCCTTTCTCCCCTAAGAGCCCCCTAACAAATCTCTCCCTTCTGACAGCCTCTCTCTGTTGTAGTCATTCTAAAATCAGTGTCAGAAAAGCCTTCCTAAATTACTATTTAAATGACATTAGCCCTCCCCTACCCTATACTTTGAAGCCTAAATTTCTCTGCTGAGCTTACAAGACCATTCATATTATTTTTTAAATTTATTTATTTATTTTAATTGGATGGGGAACCATTCATATTATTAACACCAAACCAATCTACCCTATTTCCTACCACACCAGAACCTGCCAGATGCTGCCATCATCTGGACCTCCTCAAAGGACCTTCCCACTCTACCCTCATTCCTGGTTCCCACTCACTTAAAACGCCCACTGTTTTCCTTTTGGGTTGTCTAAATACTAGTTATTCTTAAGACTCAGAAAATTAACCTCTTCCTCATATGTTATTTCAATCAACATTGATCTTCCCTTTTCTAAACTCCCACCCAGTTTATAGTTTATAACACATAATGTATTATTTCTAATTGTTCATGTGTTTGTTTCACATTTACCAGATTAAATTGCAAAAGAGTGTAAGATCTCTGGATAGCTGAAACATTTGCCATCCACTCACAGGGCTGAGGAACCCCTACGTACTGTACTGCATCTTTACGTAGCCCTATGGAAGCCATCAGTCCCTGCCAGAGCAATCCAACGAAGCGTTTGTGTGTGCTCAGTAACTTCAGTCATGTTCAACTCTTTATAACCATATGGAGTGTAGCCCATCAGGCTCCTCTGTCCATGGGATTCTCCTGGCAAGAACCCACTCTCCTGGAGCGGGTTGCCATGCCCTCCTCCAGGGATCTTCCCAACTCAGGGATGGAACGTCTCCTGCATCTCCTACATTGCAGGCAAATTCTTTACCACTGAGCCACCAGGGAAGCCCTAAATCCAACTATATACTCTTTAATTGCGTAAACATTCAAAGAGTATCTTACAATTAATAACTTATGTAACTAACATGTAAATTTCTAATACTGTTATTAGACCATTAAAAATTCAATAAATATTTGTTGATCATTTGTTGACAACTGATTGAGGTTTATTAATACAAGTAATGACACCATGAATATATGCTTTGTTGTTGTTCAGTCGCTCAATCATGTCCAATTCTTTGCCACCCCATGGACTGCAGCTCATCAGGCTTCCCTGTCCTTCACCATCTCCTGGAGCTTGCTCAAACTCATGTCATTGAGTTGGTGAATATATGTTTTAGAGAGATTATTCTTATTTTCCATATTCATGAATACTGATTCTGCTGTGAGAGTTTTAGATACAAAAGCCAATATAGCTTACATTAAATATAAAAACTAAAAGAAGTTCCATTGTTATGCAGAATTTGTTATGGTTTAATGACCACTGATTACAGTTTGGTTAATCACAATTTGTGGACAAATTCACCTTGACTTGCTGAACAATTAATGATACCATTGTTCAAAAGGCAGTAATTATTTCTAGCTAAAAATTGGGAGGTATGGAACTGAACCAGCTGTGCCTATCCAAGATTCCCAATGAATTCTGAAGACCCACCTTGTCCTTTTTCACTTATCAGATCCACTTGATATTATTGTAGTTTCCCCTTCTGATTCAAGGGAAATAATCCACTGGCAGGCACGAAGAGAGTATCTACTTAAGGATGTTTTTGAGCAAGAAGAATTGCACCCTTAAAGAAATAATTCATTATCTTCTTATAAGTAATTAATACCTTTGCTAATTTCTCAAAAACGGGAAAAGTAGACTTTCAATCAATATATACATAGTCTTGAAAAATGTATTATTACTAAATCAACTGCATTGCTTTGTTTTAGCAGGTCATATGACACATCAGGGGAAAAAAAACCCACTAGATGATGTGTTTTTAAAATTTTCCTTTCATCTTGACATCACTAAATGATTGGGAGTATTCACCACTAAGTTCTTTAATGACAATATCCTTTCCCTTACAAATGGCTTTGAAGTCTTCGACCGCCTGGCACAAGTATTTGGATACCTCCCGAGCGAGGGTGGGCAGGAAGCCAACACAAGCCACCAGGTGCCAATATTACACCTGACAAATTAGCCACACGACTGGAAAAGGGTGGGTCCATCCTCCTGTTAGAGGTTCATTTCCTCTCATTTTCCCATGGACAGGAAGTCATTGGAATGGGGAAAAAAAAAAAGCTTTCCTTAAAGACCCATATGACCAAAAGTCTGAACTTGTTAACTCCTTGCTAACAAAACAGTTTGGAAGCAAGTTCAAACTAATCACAAGACTTTATTTACATTGACTTGTTTAACCTCACTGATGGCTTGTGTTCCGGGCTGGGGTGATTTATTCAGTGCACAGAGTGTTCATGAAGCAGGTGAGAAGTGCCCTGTGGATGTCACGTGGAATAATTACAACTGACAGAGGAGGCAGATCTACCACAGCCCTTGCACAAAGCTCAGGAACCTAAAGATAGAAGAGGTCTTGACAGGATTTGACCACAACCACAGGGAGCCAGAACCCTATTTAATTGACCCAATTCAACAAGACTGACTTGAAGAATTTAATCAGAGTTGACTGAGATTCCATAAAATACTGCACTATGTTCATATAATATTCAATTCAATTACACCCCATGAACTAATGACTTGTAACTGCCTCCTAAAGATCAGTTATTCAGCTTGATGAGTGTTAAATAAAGCATAATAAAAGGGATGTTTTCCAGCTGAAAAGTAATACAAAGAATAGAGATGTATACTTATACTCAGCTTAGTGCTATTCCAAGAGATAACTACTATACAAGATAATGTCATACATTGGTGATGCATAAATAATTTTTAATAATTATTAAAATACATGTATATACATGTTTTTAAAAGGCTTACCAAAATGACATAATACAATGTATATTCTGCAACTTGCTTCTTTCACCTAACAGCATATTACTAACATCCATCCTTGGCAGTCTAGATATTCATTCATTTTAACTGATACATCCAATCAAATCCCTTACTTTTTGCCAATCTGATACATAGAAAATGGCAACTCATGTTCCCTTATTGTACAGTTTTTTTTTTTTTACCACTAATGAGGTTGAGCATATTTTCCAAATATTTCTTAGCCATCTGCATTTTCTGCTGAGGATTGTTTATTTTATATCTTTAGCCCATTTTAAGTGAGTTATTTATATTTTTCTCATTAATTTGATGGATAGTAACTCTTTTTTCGGTAATGTATAAGTCAATTATTTTGTCCCATTCTGCCATTTCTCTTTTAACTTTATGATTCTTTTTTAAATAAAATCAACTCTGTTAGCTCTTCCTTAACAGCCTCTGGATTTCCCATCTTATTTACAGAGACCTTCTCACCTAAGAATATTTTTTAAATAGATTCATTCATAATTCTTTCCAATACTTGTATAGATTTGATTTTTCTGTTTAGAGTTTCATTCCATCTGGAATTTATTTTTGTGTATGTTATGAGTCCAGATGGAGAGCCAGTTGTCTCAGTACCATTTCCTGAACAATCTATTCTTTAGCTACTGATTGGCAATGCTTCCATAATATCTGTTAAGTTCCCCTATATTCTTAGGTCTGTTTCTGGAATCTAATCTTTTTGGTTATTTTCTCTATCACAAAAAAGTGTGCTAATTGTATCACTACCATTGTGTATTGCTTCAGATGAGTACATAGTTTGCTTTGATGACTACTAAGCTAAGTCCTCATTCCTTTTAATTCCTTGTTTGCTTTTCATGGCTATTGTCATGCAGTGCTCTTCCAGATGATCTTTAGAATAGGTTGTTTGAGCTCTAATAACAATCCCATTGGAAATGGGACTGCATCTCAATGTATGAAAAAGAATGAGTGAAATTTTCCATCTTAAATGCATCTGATTTAAAACTCCAAGTTTCATAAAATAACATAGAGTACAATTTTTTAAAGGTTAAACCATTATGAATAAATGGGATGTTTTGTCATGATTCTCATTATAGCACATTAAGGGAATAAATGTAAACACTTCCTTCGGGGGTGGGTTGGCTGGTCAAACAGCAGCTCTTCTGTGCTAGGAAACTACAGTTATGTTATAAGGACACAGTATATGGTATGGCTCCTCTCCTTGGAAACTTATAAACAAGTTAACACAGTAAGACATATATACATACACATATTAAGGCATATTGACATACAATATGCATGTTGATAAAAAGCCAGCTTATATTAAGAACCAAGTGAGTTACTGTAGAGAATAAGAGTTTAAAGGTAGGCGATTGAGAGTAGGGAGAGTTCAGAAGAGAATGGTAAGACCTAGTCAGGTTACCCACTCCAGTACTCTTGCCTGGAAAATCCCATGGATGGAGGAGCCTGGTAGGCTGCAGTCCATGGGGTCTCGAAGAGTCAGACATGACTGAGCGACTTCACTTTCACTTTTCACTTTCATGCTTTGGAGAAGGAAATGGCAACCCACTCCAGTGTTCTTGCCTGGAGAATCCCAGGGACGGGGGACCTGGTGGGCTGCCGTCTATGGGGTCGCTCAGAGTCGGACACGACTGAAGCGACTTAGCAGCAGCAGCAGCAGTCAGGTTAAGTCATAGAGCTAAGGGCTAAGAGAAAGCATCAAGTCTGCTGATACCCATTCCAGTGACCAGTCGGCCACCTCAGGGTATCACCCTTTTATACACTTATTTGTAGAGCATGTTAGCACAGTCTAGAAATCTGTGTCTGTGAAGCAGAATCCCTGGAAAAACTCACATTTATAACTGTGTCAATACCCATAAACTAGTTTCCCCAAATCAGTTAAAAATGAAAAGGTTGCATTCAAACAACTCTATTACAGGGCTTTCTTTTGATCTATGTGACATCAAATAACAGATATTAATGATGCTTCACTTTTCAACCAGTGGTTTTGACATTAGAACACATAACCCGTGTCAGGGTAATAAAATGCGAGAAATTTTTTGCCCCTTTAGGCAGTTCATCCCCTCGCCACATTTTAAAGCCCTCAGGTAACAAACCCTAAGACCCACAGGAATCTTTACACCTGTGGAGAGAGATTTCTAAAACTCAACATCAAATTCACTTTTGATTTTCCCTTGAGTTTGTTTCTGTCAATGTTAGGCAGGTAACACATTTCAGCTTTTAAGCCATGAAGTGATCTTTTTATAGAAAAAAAAATTGCATTCACAGCTTTAATCTTATATTTCCATGCGTATTGAGTTAAATGTTGTAAAACTATCAATTCTGTCAAAACCTAGCAAAGAGAAAACAGGACACCATGCAATCTTAATGTCCAAACTGACTAGTGATTATCAGAAATTAAATGTGCAGGAATTCCAAATCTTTTTTGATCTGAGATGTCTAGATAACTTTTGTTTTTCCATAATTGTATGAGGTTTCTACATAGTATTTAAGAATCAATTATATTGCAATTGATGTAATTAACTCTAATAATCCATTAAAAGTCAGTAGGAGGGCTATTCAAGTCAATAGAAAAGAAGGAGTATATTATGAAGGTGTTATTAACCTATACAGAATTTTACCAGACATTTTCTTTTCTTACATAATAAATACACAGTGGTTAGGAAGGCTGTCATTATAATTTAATGTGAACAATAGTCCATCACTTCTTTCCCTGTGCAACCCTTAACTAATTCCACGTACCATGCACAAGTAAAATGAAAGCTTTTCTAATCAGGGTACAGTCATATCAATCATCTGTTACTCCATGATGAAAGAAGTGTGCCTTCCCCAGCTGGGTGGAAGGGAATCAGGACAAGCAGAGGTTTCAGGCCCACCTCTTCTTTCAGTTGACAAGTCTCCATTTCTGATGGCTGTCTGTATATTGCAACTAATCAAAGAGTAAACAGCCATCCAGAAAGTTCTGTTTACAATAGTCTAGCAACCACTAAATTGCCTCTGCAAGTGGGGCTACATGTTCCCTTGAGTGTCAAGTGGACTTTGGAGCATTCAGGACCTTTTAAATTAAGTGAGAGGAAAGCTGCCGTCCAACACAGAATTCCCTATGTCCAGACTCTTTCCTTAGGTGTCTTGTTTGGACCTCCCTAGCTTCAAACCTCCCAGACATCTAACAAAACCAATCTTAACAGAGCTGGCCCGGTTATCCCTGGGACTCCAGGTCACACAGCCAATTCTAGAGGTTCAGCCTGCTCCCCATTCCGTCAGCATTTCCAGTAAAATGAAATCAGGAGAACAGAGTTCACCCATCAGACGACTCACCCATCACCAAACACACAGTCTGTCCTTCTCTGAAAGGACTCTCTTTTCTCACCTGGTACCCAGTTCTGCTTTTCCAATTTAATAACGAGCACAAAATACGGTACTCTGATATTTGCATGAAAGGACACGTCATTATTAGCCTTAGCCTCTTATTCTACTACAGACTTCTTTAGGAGAACAGACCGTTGCTTCTTCTGGCTTCCTGTATCACGGTAACTGCCCCCAGCCATGTGGACTGCAAGTCTTATCAGGAATAACACCTTCCACACAAATAACAGCAATGCCTGCCAAGGGATGGAGTTGCAAGGGTTGTGGTGGGGAAGGGCAGAGCACCTGGAATCACAGGACTTGGAATGAATGCAGGCTCTGCCACAGATTGGCTATGTGAGCCCAAGACTATCGCTCCCCTGTGTCCTTCTCCGTAAAGGGAGTAGAAAAAGAATCCATATCATAGGACTGCTATTAACATAGCCCCATTACATTAGGATTAAATGAGACGAACGTTGAGAAACAAACTTTGCACATGAGAAAACATGACGCAAATCTGAGATTGTGTTTGCGTTTATAGCACTGTTCAGAGTCACCAAGAACTCTCAAAGCCAAGGAGAAAAAGGATAAAGAGTAATTCTCCAACTTTGATTCACATGAGATTCATCTCAGGACTTATTTCAAAGTACATAGGCCTGTTTCCCAGGTGATTCTGATTCAAACTATAGGCTTGGATAAGGGGTTGGCTGAAAATGGATTCCCATTCATCCATCAGATATTTTAAGCACTAGGAAGCCTTAGAGGATACAAATAATTACGAGATATGGCTCAATGTCGAGCAACTCCAGCTCTCCATGTAGAAAGAAGACAAACACCCAGAAATAGATAAAATACAAGCCTGTATATATCAAAGCAGGAAAGGCAGCCTGTATATAAGACCCCTTCGAAAGGTTTCTCCCTGGAGCTCTGACAAACAAATCCGTATTCCCCAGAAGAAAATTCTGGTTCTCTCTTAATCCTCAAATAGGCACTGCATGAACCTCACTCCTAGGCCCTGAGAGACTCCAAGAGTCACAGAGGCTCGGGCAGGAGTCAAGGAGAGTGTGTGGGTCCCATCCCCTCTCCTGGAGAGCCTGGCCTCACTGTGAAGTGGCGTCTCTTACTGAAAGGTTCATCTCAGAGATGGAACAAAGAACCCTTTTCATTCTGGAGAACTCGTGTTTTATGTGGTGCAGGTAAAGATTGAACAAACCCACCAGAGGCATGGGCAGCCGCAGTGACTAGAATATGAGACTTCCCCTCTGAAGGTTTCACTTTGAATCTCCTCCCTAAGGCCAGTCCCAGAGAGAGCGTTTGGACACAGCAAAGCGGTGGCTTCAAAGTCACAGTCACTTTTCTATGTGCCTGGGAGGAGATGGAGAATGTCACCTTCCTTTTTTCTGAAACTCCCATCATCACTTTGTACAGGTCCCAAGAACACAGAGGAAAGAGACCTGGTCCAGGAGTCAAGAGACCTGGGTTGTCGTTCTGCCCCTGCCAGTGATGAGCTAGAGAACCATCTCTCTTTGCCTCCATCCTTTTCCAAAGAGGCAAAGTGAGGAACCGGCCATCTACCCTGGTTACCTCACTGAATTAACATGAGGGCTAGATGAAAACCTTCTTTGAAAAGTAAAAACAGGCCACTGAAATCTAAGAAATTAACATGAAATACTCCAAAGTTGAACGTGTCAATTTCTGAATGGTCCAATTTGATTATGAACCTTGTCCCGCAAGTGACTCGAGTTCCGTCTGCCACTCTGCTTTGAAGGCATGGGCTGGTGCTCTGATAAGTCACCACCACTGATTTCTTTGCAGATAAAGACTTGCAGGAGTGGAATGCCGGTCCAGTGAATTTTCTCCGCCTCTCACAGATGTGCTTTCCTCACTCCAGGTCTACCTACAGAAGCTTGACGTGCCCCTCCTCTCCCACCCCGAGCCATCACCTGACCACACAGACCTGGAGGGCCCCCAAGAACCTCTGACCCCGGCGCATTCATGTGACGCCTTTGTTCGGCGCCTAATTCACTCGAGAGGGGAAAAAAATACCTCAACCAGGAAATACATCTTTTACGGCTATTTCATCCTCCCCTCACGTGGCGCTGGAATATCGCTTTAAAGAACATTTTTGTGGCCTTTCCAGCGCTTTTCCTTTAGGTCTGCAAACAGGACTAGCCCGTCCAAGGGGAAACTACTCCCCAGCAGAGCAGTTCTTCAAAGGGGACTTCTTCGGGCAGGAAAAGGGAACGTCTGATACTGTAGCTGAATAAACAGACTCATCAAGGCCGGTGCCAGATTGGAAAACCAGGCCTCTGAGCTCGCAGCCCGCCAGCCATGCGCCTCCTGGCGCCCTCGCTCTGGCTCTCTCCTTCTGTCTCTCTCGTTTGTCTCTTCCATCCTGTCATCTTCTTCACCAAATGCCTTAATGTCCCCGGGTAGAGAATTATTGTTTTTATGATGATTCGTTGGCTGATCTAATAGGTGCTGCAAGTTTCCAAGGCTATTTTTGAATCACAAACTGTTCCATCATCTTTACCACACAGTTCACTTTCTCTCGCAGAGTTCACATGTTCCCACAGTCACCAACCTTCCACAGACAGCAGCTCCTTCTAAAGGTGGGACAGACAAGTCACACACTCAATGTGGTAAGCCTCCAAAGGTCATTATTTTCAGGAAAAACTACAAGTTTATAGACTCAGAAATGTAGCTGTCTACTCTGGACTTTGAAAGAATCCAGAATCTACACACCCATTTACAATTCAATTTAGTGTCTCTCGAGCCTTTGGTACTTCCAGATATCTAAATTTATACTGTATTTAGTTATTTTCCACTTGAATAGGTGGTCTAAGAGAAATTCCAAACCAAGGTCATAGAAAGGCTTAGGCTTTAGTAATGGGAATTTGTCTGTTCCATATTGGGAAACTGAAGGTTGTTGTTTTTTTTTTTTTAAATTACACCAGCAAGTGTTATGGTTATTTGAATAATCTGAACAAGTAGACAGTTTTAGTTATCACTGTGTCTGTCCATACATACTCACACACAAAGAGGCAATTCTTTGTGGATTTCTCACAACACATTATTAATCCTATTGGAAGTTTTTTTCAACCATCCAAAAACTAGACAGAGTCTCACTCTGATCGCTCTGTTCTTAATGTTCAAACCCTTTCTTAAATACTTATTTGAGATAAAAAGTCTTCAGATGATAAACATATTTGAGAAAAATTCATAAAATTCTGCAATACCTACTCTAAAATGAAAGGTCAACTCTTTAATCTATAAAACCTCTATCCACAATTGGCTTCTGGCTCATTTATTATCACACTTCATGACTGTACTATATAAAAAGCCTCCATAACTGGCTTTCTAAACATCAAGTTCCAATATAAACAACAAAGAATCCAAAAAATGGGAATGAAAAGTAAATATTTGGTTAATAAGAATATTTGAGACCTAAAGCATTTTTCCCCCAATAATAAGTTCTTAAGCTCAACCATTCAATCACATTCTACTTCTTTCCTATCAACATTTATGCATAGGCTGTTATCTTCTAAAAGATAGCTGAGCTTCACATCATATGTTTGACCATTCTGAATACTTGTCAGTAATTACTATGGACTAATCACAAGAACAGTCTAGCTATCCTTGATGTCATTAATCAGCACCAACAATAAAAGTCCAGATGAACCTTGAATTAGTACACTTATTTTAGTATTTACCTAGCACTATGTTCTGTCTACATTTGGGGAAGAAGGAAACATTCTAATTCAGCCACTCAGATGCTATCTGACAAGTAACCCCAGATAGTTAGAAATAGCTTATCCAAAAATAGATTTCTAAAATGATTTTCATATAGGCACCATCATCAACTGCCTCTCAAACCAAGAAAAATAAAAGACAGTGACTTTTTTAACCAGTAGGAGTCTAAAATGCACCTCCTCTCCATTTGACTTGCATAGTTTAGGTGCTCAGTTATGCAATCTTTGGCGCAAACATCCCCTTAGACAGGCTCAAGGGACAAGGTGGGAGACATTCACTTCAGTTACCTTTGCCCAGGCTTTATTTGTTCTGCAGATAATAAACTTTGAACTTCTTTACCCAACCAGTCATCTTGCACAAACAGTAAACACCCTCAAAACTTTCTGTTCCCATGGGACCCTTGAGAAAACAAAATGAAAAAAAAAGCATGATTAAAATCTACTTTCTTCGGTCAACATCCTAAAATTGAGCAATTTCTCAACATCTTAAAAGGGACTGTCCTGTGTCAGGTTGAAAGTTAGTAAACTACCTATTGATCAATGAACTGAAATCAGTAATAACTGGAGTCAGAATTCTGAGGTTGTAAACACTTGTTCTGTAACTATTTCCTGTTACTCCACATAGCATTGTCAAGACCTCATCCACATTCATTCTTTATAAGCAGTTTGGTTTCTAACCTTTTAGATCATGTGCCTCTATCAGTAAAAAATTTTGAGGCATATCCAATATGTGTATTTTTACTTACAAATTACATATGTGTTTCTATATTGTGTGCCTCAAAAAATAAACACACCAACTTTAAGATGAAATGTAAAATTAAAATAAATAAAAGATTTAACATCTTTTTTCTGCACTTCAATGGGTCATTTTGGATTCTCCATAGGGTAAGGATATTCTACTTTTGAACCCACTGTTTTAAGAATGCAGTGGCCTACCATTGTCCTAAATTCAATCGATATCTTGCCCTAATCAAAAATTATTTTCAAAAACTATCTGTTAGTCATTATCATTTTAGGTGGAAAGAACCCAGTATTATATCAATGCTTCCAACAGGATTTATATTCTAAATACGTGCCTCATTATGAAAAGAAAGCTTTATTCCATGTTAATGTAACACCAGGAATGTAGAAATCGTTCATCATATTTGGAGAATAGGAAATATTTTCTAGTGGCCCTGAAATCAGTCAAGTTGAGATGCCCCTTATCTAGCAGCACCAGCACCAAACTTTGCATATAAAAGATTTTAGGGACAGCAAATTAGTTAGAACAGGGACAAGCAGAGGTGACATGATGGTCAGGAGTTTTTCCTGAGGCCAACCTCAAGTTTCTACTTAAACTGTTTGTTCATTTAGGAAGTCTGAGTGGGAGGAATATTTAAACATCATAAAGGAACAGATCAAGTCCTCCAAGCCATGCTTGCAACTCCCTCACAACCTATAAAAACAAAACTTGATAAACTCCCACAAGGCCAACATGGAAATTCAGAGGCTTGGTAGCCTCAAGTTGAGAATTAAGACTTCTACATTTCCAGGGCAAAGAAAAAAAAAACTTTTTTTTTTTAACATTTTTTACTTAAATAATCAATCACAAGTACTTATATAGTTCAAGTATTTATGTTTGTTATGAATCTATGAAAAGAACTTTCTCAGAGGAAAAGATGAGCAATAATATAGACTATTTTCATCTTTGCAAAGTTAAGGTGCTTTAAAAATCTGAATAATCCATTATAATATGTATGATCCAACTCATCATGTAATTATAAAATAGTTTACTTGATTTTAACCTACAAAAACCAAAAGAAAGTGGAACATAGAGCATGTCAATCAGCTGTTGGAAGAAGTCTTCTGTGTATGTGTGCATGTGTACACATGTATAATTATGTGTGTATATATACATACATGTATAGTTATGTGTGTGTGAACATGTATACACATGTAGTTGCACTTCCCAGGTGGCACTGGTAAAGAACCGGCCTGTCAATGCAGGAGATGTAAGAGACATGGGTTCGATCCCTGGGTCAGGAAGATCCTCTGGAGAGGGGAATGGCTCCCTACTCCAGTACTGTCTGGAGAATTCCATTCTTCTGGAGAGAACCTGGTGGCTACAGTCCATGGAGTCACAAAGAGTTGGACATGACTGAAGCGACTGAGTGCACATATATACAGTCACGTATGGGCTTTCCAGCACTCGACTGAAGTGACTTACTGCACGTGCACACACACACACACACACACACAGCTGTGTATATAATCTCCTGCCAGTTTACCAACTAACTGGGCAAATTAGGTGCCCATGAAAAGTTATAAAGTGATATATCTAAAATCAGGAACAAAATAACAACCTAACACAAAACACATCAAGTACATATATGCTGGCCGCATGAAGAATAAGTGATTGTTAACATCTATTGTGAATTTCCAGGTAAAGTAGAAATAGGCATTTCAGACAGATAAGTAACTTGGCATGAGAAATGGAAAGAAGTTTAATTCAGTAAGTCATACCTAGGGGACACAAGATTCACTAGTATGAGACAAGTCTGCATATTGATGAAGGATGTGCTACAAAGCTAAAGTGAATGGATTGATATATGAGACTCACTGTATGACAATGAGGCCAAAATTTAGTTTTGCTTGAACCATTCTTGTAATTAAGGCCAAGTATATATTATTGCTGTTGTTTTACATAAAATATCCCCTTAGGATGTCTTTTCGTGCTAAGATAACACAGTATATAGACATAACCTAAGAAGGCCCAGTATGATACTGGTTTCGGCAGGGAACTTGACAAGTGTGCACAGGACTTCTTCATACTCTTGGACCTTTTCGGGCGTTGACCTTTGTCTCTGAAATGTCAAGGTATCTCTTGTGTCATCACAAGCCCCCTCCCCCAGCCCCTCAGCTGTTACACTGAATGGACACAAACTGTGCCAAAAACAATAAGATCTGAGAATTGCTGAACAGCACTGATTCTTCTGCAAACATTCCTGTCCTGAAATCTCCTTTTACTTAACAAACCTTGATCACCTTCCTTTGATGATACAAGAGACAAGAAAACACAGGCAAATAACCCATTACTTCTCCCCAAAAGAAAATTCTCGGGAGGGAAACTGAAAGATCCTGCCTGTCTAAGTTTAGCAAGTGTTGTCTGGGTTCCCCTCTTGCTTGTCATCGTCACCAGTTACCCCACTTTCACTAGATCAGAACTACTCAAAAGAATAGAAGCTCATCAGGAGCAAAACATGATTTCTCAGCTTCTCTCACATTCCCTATTAAGAGTTTTAAAAAGCTGGTTTCATCCTCCATGCCCAGCAGGAACTCAAATGTGAAGTCACAGATGAATATCCCAATTTTGTTCAGATTATGTTTTTAAAAATACAGAGATGAATCGGCTCATCAAGTTTGTTATCAGGTTATAGATTAGATAACCACGAATTTCATTCAGTTGGGTTATTGAGAAAGTCAAAATGACCAGACCACAAATGATCAGAATAGCTGTTTTGTCAGTTTCATCACCGAATATACTTGATTTTTGAGATCCACTGTTGGGCAGTTGATTGTAAACACCACCACATCAGACTGAAGTTAATTAAGCTAGATTTTAATTTCCACAAGTGCCTGGTTTACTCAATACTTTTCCCCAGCACCTACCATAGGCTTGTCACATAGCAGGTGCCAGAGGTAACTTGGTATTGAGGTGATCACTGTCATCTTAGGTGGTCATCTTTGAAGGTTCAAGACACTCCACCATTGTGAGGTGGAATCTCCATCTCCAACTCTTGGAGTCCAAGAAGTAGATTGTCAAGTCCGGTGACCGCTTTGACAAATAGAGGAGAGAAGATGACTTCTAGGGCTAGGTCAGAGAGGATTGGCAACTTCCACATGAAGTTTTTCAGAATACACGTGTTGGACAAAGTTGGTCACAAGGGAAGCAGGTTGATTACCAAAAGATCAACAAGCTCTGAGGATGCCCAAACTAATCATGTGGGGGAAGAGAGAGAGGCCTGATGAGCCCAGTGACAGGAGAAGAGTGAAGGTGGCTCTGGCCTCTCCTACCATCTGACCACAACTGTATGTGGGACTCAAGAAAGAACTGCCCAGCTGAGCCCATCAACATTAAGAACTACACGTGGTAATAAAAAATTATTGCACTAAGTCACTAGGTTTTAGGGTAGCTTATTACACAGCAATAGATAACTGGAACAGTGTTCAATGTTTATTGAATACATAAATTAATTGATAAAAGAAGCCACTAAGAAGAAAGGGCTCCCAAATGAACCCAGTGAAATCCATTAAATAAATTATTAAGGTGATGTCAACAACAGTAAAGACTATCAGAAAATTGGACAACTCTGTGGATAATTAAGGCCAAGAGGAAATCTGCTATGGAGTAGAGAAAGTAATTTTTTTGAGAGTGGAATTTTCCAGATTCACTAACCATCTTGACTGTATTCATTAGGTGATTGCTCAATGCCCTACTTCCCTTTACACAAAGTAAACTCATGATTGTATTTCAGTCATGATTCTAGGTGCAACATAGGAGAAAATACATTAACCAAGAAGGAACATGGGTAATCAAGGGAAATAAACATCATGAAGCCTGATTTTTCTATGAAGACTCTGACTCTCCTCTCTACTCTTTTAATTTTATAAAACAGACTTTGGTCCAGGTACACTGTGTAAAACAGCTAAATATAGCCAGAGACCAGGGTGGGTGGGAATGGAAAAGAGAGGCTAAATGCTGGGCACTAGCAGCTGTTACATCATCACATCCCCCATGATTGTGCTGTTATGCACAAAGCACTCTTTAGCTGGATACAGTCACCACTTGATAATGATAAAAAGATTAATTAGTGACATGATCCATATCTTTCATTTCTTTGATGGTTGTAAATAAGTCTGAGTCACCCTGCCATTATTTTTACCATAGGCACAATAATCTTACCCATTTTTCACTGAGAAAAATAAATTTCAAGAGGATGTCTTTAATCTTTCATAGAGTTTTAACTCTGTGCCTTTTCAGAGGAAATCACACCAGGTCCCCCCTTTCCTGAATATTCTTTTCTTACAGCTGAACAGACTTTCTAAACACCCAAATCCACCCCATTCCTTTTTCATTTTGAATACTCCAAATTCTATCCCAAGGTGAATCATAAACTCCATATTTCCAAAGAGACCCCAACTCTGGTAGAACATGAAGATTCTGTTTAGAACCATATGAATAAAATATAGAAATACCTTGACTAACTTTACACAACCAACTTGATAATGCAGTTTAAAGCAAAAAAATATGTAATTGACAATCTCCATAGATCCAATAAAACAGACTATTTTCAAATCCTTCTCCTCACTGTGCAGACAGGACCTAGAACTCAAGCTTCAAGTCACTTGAGCAAACATCTCTCACGATCACTCTGAGCAGGTTAGGAAGGAAAATAACTTAAGCTGGGGCAGAATCTAGGGCAGTCATTAGGGAGAATCATCAGATTCTAGGAACAGGAGACCTTGAAATCCAGCTTAAAAAGGGGACAACTTTCTTCTTTGCTATTCATCCTGTTGTCATTCCATTCAGATCAACTCAGAACAATTTATTGTCTGGTTCAGTCTAGCACTGGGAATTGATTAAGATCTAACCTTAAGGAGTTTTCAAGAGAGAAGAGTGACCACCTGAATTTCCTCTGGGAAAAACAAGGAGCATGTGTACTAGAAATTTCTTGTTGAGACTCTGTAAGTACCATCTTTGTCCTTCTAAGTGTCCCTCTGAACCACAAGGGCTGACAGCTTGGAAACTACGTTTCTCAGCCTCCCTTGCCAGTACGGTACTTGGTAGAACCTGCCATTGAGAGATGCAATCACCTGAAGGGAGAAGTAAAGACCATTTTTCTCTATCAGTAAGTAGCTACTACCAGGTGTGTGGGCGCTGGGCATGGAGATAGGTGTGGGCTCCTGAGCATCCTCCCAAGAACCACCTCTTTCAGTACTGCAGGCAGCTGAGGTCAGCAGCAGCCTGGCTTCCTGGTGATTCCTCAACTTCAACTGAGGTTTTTTTGAAAGTTAGTAACAACTGACCTTTTCCAGTCCTGTGGCCACTGCTGAGTTTTCCAAATTTGCTGGCATATTGAATGCAGCACTTTCACAGCATCATCTTTTTGAAATAGCTCAACTGGAATTCCATCACCTCCACTAGCTTTGTTCGTAGTGATGCTTTCTAAGGCCCACTTGACTTCACATTCCAGGATGTCTGGCTCTAGGTGAGTGATCACACCATCATGATTATCTGGGTCGTGAAGATCTTTTTTTGTACAGTTCTTCTGTATATTCTTGCCACCTCTTCTTAGTAGCTTCTGCTTCTGTTAGGTCCATACCATTTCTGTCCTTTATCGAGCCCATCTTTGCATGAAATGTTCCCTTGGTATCTCTAATTTTCTTGACGAGATGACTAGTCTTTCCCATTCTGTTGTTTTCCTCTATTTCTTTGCATTGATCACTAAGGAAGGCTTTCTTATCTGTCCTTGCTATTCTTTGGAACTCTGCATTCAGATGCTTATATCTTTCCTTTTCTCCTTTGCTTTTCGCTTCTCTTCTTTTCACAGCTATTTGTAAGGCCTCCCCAGATAGCCATTTTGCCTTTTTGCACTTCTTTTCCATGGGCATGGTCTTGATCCCTGTCTCCTGTACAATGTCACGAACCTCCGTCCATAGTTCATCATGCACTCTATCATTCAGATCTAGTCCCTTAAATCTATTTTTCACTTCCACTGTATAATCATAAAGGATTTGATTTAGGTCATACCTGAATGGTCTACTGGTTTTCCCTACTTTCTTCAATTTAAGTCTGAATTTGGCAATAAGGAGTTCATGGTCTGAGCCACAGTCAGCTCCCAGTCTTGTTTTTGCTGACTGTATAGAGCTTCTCCATCTTTGACTGCAAAGAATATAATCAACTGATTTCGGTGTTGACCATCTGGTGATGTCCATGTGTAGAGTCTTCTCTTGTGTTGTTGGAAAAGGGTGTTTGCTATGATCAGTGTGTTCTCTTGG
Organism: Bos mutus; assembly: GCF_027580195.1. Lineage (NCBI taxonomy): Eukaryota > Metazoa > Chordata > Mammalia > Artiodactyla > Bovidae > Bos > Bos mutus. The sequence continues at coordinate 16,464,781 of NC_091632.1, forward strand.
CAAAACTCTATTAGCCTTTGCCCTGCTTCATTCCATATTCCAAGGCCAAATTTGCCTGTTACCCCAGGTGTTTCTTGATTTCCTACTTTTGCATTCCAGTCCCCTATAATGAAAAGAACATCTTTTTTGGGTGTTAGTTCTAAAAGGTCTTGTAGGTGTTCATAGAACCATTCAACTTCAGCTTCTTCAGCATTACTGGTTGGGGCATAGACTTGGATTACTGTGATATTGAATGGTTTGCCTTGGAAACGAACAGAGATCATTCTGTCGTTTTTGAGATTGCATCCAAGTACTGCATTTTGGACTCTTTTGTTGACCATGATGGCCACTCCATTTCTTCTGAGGGATTCCTGCCCGCAGTAGTAGATATAATGGCCATCTGAGTTAAATTCACCCATTCCAGTCCATTTGAGTTCGCTTGATTCCTAGAATGTCGACATTGACTCTTGCCATCTCCTGTTTGACCACTTCCAATTTACCTTGATTCATGGACCTGACATTCCAGGTTCCTATGAAATATTGCTCTTTACAGCATCAGACCTTGCTTCTATCACCAGTCACATCCACAACTGGGTGTTGTTTATTATTTTGGCTCCATCCCTTCATTCTTTCTGGAGTTATTTCTCCACTGATCTCCAGTAGCATATTGGGCACCTACTGACCTGGGGAGTTCCTTTTTCAGTATCCTATCATTTTGCCTTTTCATACTGTTCATGGGGTTCTCAAGGCAAGAATACTGAAGTGGTTTGCCATTCCCTTCTCACAGAACTGGAAAAGGTCAGTTTTCATTCCAATCCCAAAGAAAGGCAATACCAAAGAATGCTCAAACTACCGCACAATTGCACTCATCTCACACGCTAGTAAAGTAATGCTCAAAATTCTCCAAGCCAGGCTTCAGCAATATGTGAACCATGAACTTCCTGATGTTCAAGCTGGTTTTAGAAAAGGCAGAGGAACCAGAGATAAAATTGCCAACATCTGCTGGATTATGGAAAAAGCAAGAGAGTTCCAGAAAAACATCTATTTCTGCTTTATTGACTATGCCAAAGCCTTTGACTGTGTGGATCACAATAAACTGTGGAAAATTCTGAAAGAGATGGGAATACCAGACCACCTGACCTGCCTCTTGAGAAACCTACATGCAGGTCAGGAAACAACAGCTAGAACTGGACATGGAACAACAGACTGGTTCCAAATAGGAAAAGGAGTACATCAAGGCTGTATATTGTCACTGTGCTTATTTAACTGCTATGGAGAAACGCTGGGCTAGAAGAAGCACTAGCTAGAATCAAGATTGCTGGGAGAAATATCAATAACCTCAGATATGCAGATGACACCACCCTTATGGCAGAAAATAAAGAGGAACTAAAAAGCTTTTTGATGAAAGTGAAAGAGGAGACTAAAAAAGTTGGCTTAAAGCTCAACATTCAGAAAACTAAGATCATGGCATCTGGTTCCATCACTTCATGGCAAATAGATGGGGAAACAGTGGAAACAGTGTCAGACTTTATTTTTTTGGGCTCCAAAATCACTGCAGATGGTGATTGCAGCCATGAAATTAAAAGATGCTTACTTCTTGGAAGGAAAGTTATGACCAACCTAGATAGCATATTCAAAAGCAGAGACATTACTTTGCCAACAAAGGTCCATCTAATCAAGGCTATGGTTTTTCCAGTGGTCATGTATGGATGTGAGAGTTGGACTGTGAAGAAAGCTGAGCACCGAAGAATTGATGCTTTTGAACCGTGGTGTTGGTGAAGACTCTTGAGAGTCCCTTGGACTGCAAGGAGATCCAACCAGTCCATCCTAAAGGAGATCAGTCCTGGGTGTTCATTGGAAGGACTGATGCTAAAGCTGAAACTCCAATAGTTTGGCCACCTCATGCGAAGAGTTGACTCATTGGAAAAGACTCTGATGCTGGGAGGGATTGGGGGCAGGAGGAAAGGGGGATGACAGAGGATGAGCTGGCTGGATGGCATCACCAACTCAATGGACATGAGTTTGAGTGAACTCTGGCAGTTGATGATGGACAGGGAGGCCTGGTGTGCTGCGATTCATGGGGTCACAAAGAGTCGGACACGACTGAGCAACTGAACTGAATTGAACTGAACAACTCCCTTGACCTTTATTTCCCAGCCCTCCCAAAGATCCTGTAAACCTCTAATTGCTCACATTGAATTCCTTCCTGATGGGAGTATTTCAAGTACATTAGCAGAATGGGATAGGTATATTTCAGTAACAACCTCCAAACTCTGAATAGTATAACAAAATACTCCTGGGTATATATCTGTAGGAAAAAAACAAAAACAGTAATTTGAAAAAATGCATACACCCCAGTGTTCACAGTGGCATTATTTACAATTGCCAACATATGGAAGCAAAATAAATGTCCATCACCAGATTAATGGATATAGAATATGTAGTGTGTGTGTATATATCAATGGAATACTGTCCATGTGTGCTGAGTTGCTTCTGTCTCTTTGAGATGCTATGGACTGTAGCCCATCAGGCTCCTCAGTTGATGGGATTCTCCAGGCAAGGATACTGGAGTGGGTGGCCATGCTCTCCTCCAGAGGATCTCACCAACCCAGGGACTGAGCCTGTGTGTCTCTTATGTCTCCTGCATTGGCAGGCAGATTCTTTACCACTACAGCCATCTTAGAACCCCAAAATGGAATACTACTCAGCCATAAAAAAGAATGGGATTTTTGCTATTTGCAGAAACACAGATGGACTTGGAGAGCATTATACTAAGTGAAATGTCAGAGAAAGACAAATACACATTTTTTTTTAGATTCCACATACGTTATCACTCATATGTGGAATCTAAAAGGTACAACAAGCTAGTGAATATAACAAAAAAGAAGCAGACTCACAGATACAGAGAACAAACTAGTAGTTACCAGTGGCAGGGGCCTTACAGGGGTAGGGGAGTGGGAGGAACAAACTATTGTGTGTATGTAGGCTACAAGGATGTATTGTACAGCACAGGGAATACAGCCAATATTTTTTAATAACTCTTAATGGAGTATAACCTTCAAAAACTCTATAAAAAATTTTTAAAAATCTTTGGTCACCCCCCAAATAAAGAATAATAACTAACACTGAATTATTTTTAAAAATAAGGTTATTTCTTGTTCAAGATTTACATTGAGTGGCTTCTACCTTGTAGCTACATTGTCTGAACACACGCCCTCCAAACCCCCGAGGAAGAGAAGGAGAGAACACAGAGAAAGCACGCGTGTATTCTTAACTTCCTGGACCAAACGTGGCCCAGGACTCCTGCTGACATGCCATTACAAAGAACTGGTCCTGAAGCCCCAGTTAAAATTGCAAGGCCAGTGTGGTCTCCCCCTGTGTCCAGGGAGAAGAAACAGTCTGGTGAACACATTGCCTTATCTCTGCCATGAGAGGTTCTCTATTTTTCTGACTAAACTTGACCATCCTATTTGGTACCAGATGTGGTGTCCTGCAACAAAACCCTAACATGTGCGGCACTGACTTTGTGGCCAAGTTGTAAGAAGCAGATATATTAGTCTGGAGGGCTGGAGATCCATTGCAGGAAGTAGAAAAACACTCTGCAAAGCTGTTGCCTTTAGTAACTTGAAAGTCCTACCACGTGACTCTTGTGCTTACAGGTGAAAAATATCACACGCTGACTGTTACTGGCTGCTCTTGTCAACATCATAGAAGAAAAAGAGGATATCAGGAAATGATTAACTGGTTTTTAAGCAAAGAGAAAAAGAAAAAGCAACCATTTCTGGAGCTTCCTTCTGGTATCAATTTCCTTATTAGTCAAGTTAAGTCATGTTTGCAGGTATAACAGATAAACCCCAGAGCTCAGTGGCTTAACACATGAAAGTGTATGTCTCACTCACCAAAGGTCTAACGTGGCCATTTCTGGTTGGGTGGCTGTCCTTAGCTGCTCTTCTTCAAAGAGTGAGTCAGGAATCCAGATTCTTGTCATGTTGTGGCTCTTCATCTCCTGTATATGGATGCCATCAAGACTGTCCTGGTATTATCCAGCCAGAGGATGGTGAGAGACAGAGAGAAGGAGACAGACAGACAAAGAACAGAGAAACTACACACAGTCTTAACTGAAGACAGAAGTGACAACCATCTCTTCAATTCAGCTCATATTCCAGGGATAAGAGCTCATCACATAATCCCACATCCGTGCAAGAGAGTCTGGGAAATACAGTCCCTGGCTGAGCAATTGATTCCCAGAAACAGTCCTGCACTGTGAAAGGGGAGCGTAAATCTTGGTGGGTCAGCTAGCCATCTCTGTTACAATAATGTAAAGGTTTTTTTCTTTTTCTCTGTTATGTAATTTCTTCCCCATTTTAATAATATAGATTCCTCCTATTCTTTCCCACTTTTCTTCCCGTTTTCCTTTGATATATACTTTCTTTGCCTCTTGCTCAAACTTACTTTCCTGTCTTATTTTACTGTTAGTGATCATTGTAGAATTCTACATTCTGAGTAATTTCTAAGTATGAGGTCAAGGACAAAGACAGAGTTGTTATCAGAACTGAGAAAAGAAGTTATGTCAGTGCCTTTTCCTCCTAACTCAAACCCATTTTATTCTTACTGTTAGAAGTCACAGGCAGGGAGAGGCTGAAACAAATCTAAGAGGACACACTAAATAATATTTGCAAGATTGTTGCTGTTTTTCACGCTCCCTTATTCCACGCTCCTCAGTTTTTTCAGGTTTCCTTCTAGTTTTGGGGCAAAGTTTCAAGAGCTCTTTGGTTTTCTCATTATTCAGTTATGGAGATCCTTAGAGAACAAAGGGCAAACATGAGTTAGACAGTTTTCAGCTGTCCAATAACACAAGTATAGTGTTTAGAGGGCTTTCTTTCACTCACAGATGCAATTTCTATCCATTTTTAGTTTGAGGGAAAAAATACATTTTGGAAAATGGGAAATTTGAATATTCCATAATGTGCAAATGCCACATTCCTCCTTGAGTTACCAGCACAAGTAACTTTTTCTTCCTTACTATCTACCTCACCCTATGCTTTATTTGGGGAATTTAGGATAGAAGAATACAGCTTCCATGCCTATCCCAATAGTTCCTATCCTTTGGAATCTCCAATGCAAATGAGCTGGGAGGGCCCACTCAGGAATGTGAGTTTCCTAACTGGAACTGAAATTCATGTTAACTGATACGCAGCTCTGTCAAATCAGTGACATGATTTGGCAAAGAGTCTCTGTCAAGTCATGGCCTCATAGCGTCTTTCTATTTCTGTGCTTGCCCTCTTTTCTGGTAGGGTAGCTGACATAAAACTGGAGCCCTGGAGCTTTGACAAGCTTCTAGGTGTCTTTTAGAAGAGTCCTACCCTGATAAAATTTGGAGCATCAAAAATAATAACATACATAACAAGCTGTACCTTCTTGCCAGACACTGCAAGCATTGTCTCATTGAAGCCTCTCAAGATGTTATGAGGTAGGTACTGTTGTGATCATCCTTATTTTATAGATGAAGGCATTGAGGCTTAAAGAAATGGAGTCACTTGTGGAGAAGATATAGCTATTAAATGTTACTTCAAGAATTTCAACTTGATTCTATTTGACTTCAAAACCAATAGCGTAACCACTCTATTGCCAGCCTATTTCCATAAAGAATGACCCAAAGAGTCAGCAAAATGGTGACAGGAGTAGGGCAGGGTCAATCAGCAGAAAATGAGAAAAAAGTGAAAATTCCCATGGACTGTAATCATAACAACAATAATGATCAAAATTTCTTGAGCATTTACCATATATCAGGCACTGTTCTAAATCCTTTATCTGCATTTACTCACAGACTCTTTATGACAAATTCTGAAGGATGTGTTATTTTTATTAGCATTATATATATATTTGCAAAATCTGAAGTACAAAGGAATTACATTAAGGGGTCATACAACTAGTAGTTAGGCTAGAGAGGAGTTGAAATAAGAACATAATGAACCTATTTGTTCTCCATGGAAGTAAAGATGGGAAAACTGGAAAAAATAGCTTTCAGAAGTTCTCCAGCACAATTTGCTTTCTGTGACTTGCTCACAGAGTCAGAGATATCCATAGGGAGCAGGGATTCAATGCCCCGGTGTGCCCTCTTTCCTCAGAGTGAACGTAGGAAGTTTGGGATGATGCCTGCACATCCTCAGAACAGTCCCTTAACCATCCCTCCCTCCCCAGACCAGGAGGATTCCAGTGCCAAGGAGCTCTTCTGTCCTATTGAAAGCAAAGAATGGTTGCCTCTGAAATAAGTACAAAGAGCAAGCAAATTTAGTCAGTTTATGCAAAACACAAAATGGCATCTGCCATCTGGAAAAATACACCAAAGCCGTGAGCCGTCAAGGCCCTTTCAAGACTTTGGCATGTAAAATCAACAATTTTTTTTAAGTCTGAAAGGTCTACGTGAAAGGTCCCAGCTTCATTAAATGTAATTCCCTCTTCTCCCATTCCTGTGGCTGGCCATCCATGCTCCTATCACACACACTTACAAGTTTAAAAATACATATATGTAATATATAAAATACACATATTTTAATGTGCTATCTAAAGATAAAATTTTTATTTATATTTTTTCCTTCTCAGTGATGCAAAAATCTCTGAGAAGATGGATTTGACAAAGACAGTTTTTTAAAAGAATATGATTAAAAAAAATATCCTTCTTACATCTAAAATTGTTTTCAGCAAATAAACTTGCCCTTGTGTTGCCTATCTATATTTGGCACCTAGTTTCTCACTGACCTTCCTGAGGCTCCCAAACCGTGGGTGGATGCTGGAGCTGTCTTTGTGATCACGAGCTCCTGGTTTTGCCTCCAATTGCACTCACTTCAAGGAGCTCAAGAAGGAAAAGAGCAAGGAAGCCTGCTCAGTCTTTGCCATGGTGCTAGACTTAGTAAGCTGGGTAGCCAAGCAGAAATGTGTCCATCAGACTGGAGTGGAAATAAGATGCTGGCCATGCTTGTTTAAGAGTTATGGGTAAATGAACAGGAATTGAGACCTGGAAAAAATCACTGATGTGGTGTGAGGGGAGGCCAGTCAAACAAAATGGACTGAAAAGAGACAGAAACTCGGTCGAGGATGAACTTATCTGTGGGCTTGGAATCAAGGAGCTGGAGCATGGTCAGAAAGAGCAAGTAAGACAAGAACACAGGAACAACATATATACAGCCATAGCTGAAAAGCAGTAAGGGCTGTCCATGGGCCAGCTGCTTCACATGCAATAGCCCCTGTCACAACTCTATGGCAGTGGTGGGGGGGGTGGACTTTACACGTGAGAAAACAGGGGGCCAGAGAGGTCGGGTGACGCTGCTGATGGCAGTGTCTAGATTTAAAGATGGTGGTCTGGTTTCAGAGTCTACCCCGTAACTACTTGTTTTACCACCTAGCGTATACATGGATGGCCTAGACTAGAAACATCTAGGCTGTGCTGCTGTTTAGTCGCTCAGTTGTGTCTGACTCTTCGTGACTCTGTGGACTGTATAGCATGCCAGGCTCCTCTGTCTGAGGGATTTCCCAGGCAACAACACTGAAGCTGCCATTTCCTTCTCCAGGGGATCTTCCCAACCCATGAATCAAACCCCGGTCTCCTGCTTGGTAGGCAGATTCTTTACCACTGAGCCACCCGAGAAACCCCAGAAAAATCTATACCATGAGAATATCTGACTGGGCTCCCCAGTTGGTAAAGAATCTGTCTGCAATGTGGGAGACCTAGCTTCGATCCCTGGGTTGGGAAGACCCCTCCTGGAAAAGGGAAAGGCTACGCATTCCAGCTTTCTGGCCTGGAGAATTCCATGGACTGTTTAGTCCATGGGGTCATAAAGAGTCAGACACAACTGAGTGACTTTCACTTCAATGGAAGAAGAATAGGGGACTTTTACATAACGTTTCTTTGTATTTCCAAACTCTCTATAATCAAAATGTTTGAAGGGTTACTGGGAAAAGAAGCTAAAACTTGTTTAAGGAAGGGAAGAAGCTGAAACTTGATGAATGAACTTAATGTGGTTTTCTTGGGAGCAGAAGACCACAGGAGTTAAGAAGCTGGAGTGAGGGTCCGCGTGCTGGCCAGCCTCAGTCCTGGCACTGTTCAGGCCAGAGCTCATGGCTCTCTGTGACTGACTGAGATACACCTTCAATCTGCAACCATTCCACTCTCCCCAGGTCCACCCCATTCCAAGGCAGATTCCCAAGGTGGGACCTTTGAGAGTATTGGAGGGGGGCTGGGGGGCAGGGATGCTGGGCTGGGGGAACTGTTCACATGTTCAGGGCTTTCTGATCAGAGCATCAGATTCTCCACTTCTTTTCATCACACAATCCATCTATGTTTGTTTAATCCCTGACTCATTCAGTCACTCCCTGCCCCCATTTAGAAGTACCTGGGGACAGGGTATGTTTCAGTTGCATTAAAATGAATATGCTTTTGATCATTTCTTTATCCTTTAGATTTACGGAGACATGCTAGAGTTTCCTAGCCATTGAGGTGGTGTATGTAGCCTGTTCTAATGGTAAGAGACATAGTCAGACCTCAATAAGTCCTAGCTCTGCCACTCATCAGCTACAGAAAATTTATTTCATCTCTTTGGTCTTCGGTTGCCTCATCTGTAAAATGCAGGATGCTATGCTAGATAGAAGGTTTGCGTCGGCACAATAAACAATAATAATTATTATTATATGATAGTAATTAGCAACTGCAAAAACATTAGATGGTGTCTACACACAAATTCCAGCAGAAGACCCATTCCTGCCACTTCTGGGAAGTTGCCAAGTTGCTTCAGAAATGATGTGACAATGAACTCCGATATATTATTGAAATGACATTCTCCAACTCCAGGGGCTGAGGAGCTTGTTGCTATCACAGAACCCCCTTTAGGCCAGTCTTTTGAGTGTCACTTACACCAGTTTGGAAGTAATCTGCTTGCTCGCCCTTCCAGCAAAGGATGTCATGATCAGCTAATGGAAAGTGACAAGAAGGGATATAATGAATGAGAGGGAGTTAAAGTTTGGGATAAAAAAAAAAGAGCCTTGTTCTTTTGGGGAATGCACAATGCTAAGCATACCATGTTAAATCGTGCGTGTCAAATAATGGACTAATTAAGAATCTTCATCCATTTTTTTTTCACATCTCATTTTTGTTGCCCTTTCAAAGATGTATTTTCAAATTAGCTCTTAGCTCTTTAAATAAGTACCAAGGGGAAAGAAAAAGGAAACCTTGACTATCAGAGAAGCAGAAGATAAACGTAAAAGAAAATACACAGAGAATGGAGATGGGGGCTTTGTGTGAGACGTTGGGAAGTTTTAGAATCGTAGCAGCAACTTCTCGAATAATGGAATTTAATAACATATAATAAACCATGATCCAGGAGAACTCTGATTCAATCCCACTAATTGTTTGAGCCAGTGAAATGAAGGCGAAGTTTATCGTGCCAACATGCTGCTACTGCCACAGAACTCCGCAGGGGACAGACCATTGTTCCCAGCTGCCCACCTCCTCACACCCAGAGGGCACATGGTTCCTGCCCTCCAAACACCAGGCTGAATCTCCAACTTTCAATGACAGTCCTCGTTCTAGGACTTTAAAGTCACAGAAATGTAATTTTTTGCAATCAACAAACTATTGTATTAAGGAAAGAACAGAGGGGTAACTAGATACAAAGCCTTCAATTAAGTTAGAAAGAATAATAACCAATATGCTTTCATGCTAATGCCAAAAAGTACAAAAACCTATAATAAATCTAATTGAGCACATGATCATAAGCACTGTTTTTCTACCTACATAGTTCTGCTATATTAAGGTAGACTCCAAATAGAGAAACACTTTTTTTTTTCATTGTTATTGAAAAGGGTGGATTTTTTTTTCTTTTTAATTTGGATCATTTTACCAATGTCAAAAAATGGGAAGGTATAATTAAGAAAAAAATGATTGTCTCTATCCTTACTCATTGATTATATCTAAGCATTAAAAAAGGAAGGAATGGAAGCAATTATCTGGATAACTCAGGTCTCCCCCCAAAGATTAGAGGTTTCTAATAAAAAGATACTGTTTTTGCCTGAATTATTAAGATAATAGCTTTAGTTTCCATGTTATGAGTGTGGACCTGTCTATGGATGAAAAATCTTTTGTAACTATTTAAAAGGTTTTTTAGGTTTTTCTGACAATTAAGTGTCTAATTCTTTTGTACCTAAACTTTAATGTACCTCAAAAAATACCCAGTCTAAAATTCTATAGAGCATTTTTTAAAGCAGCTATTTAAATTACTAAACCTAAAAAAAAAAAAAGGTTAAGTATTACCTTCCTTTTCCCAAAAAGGTCCATGAAATCTTGGATACATTTGGGGACAGACGGGGGAGTGAACTACCTCTGTAAACTGCTAGTCTAAAAACAGGAAAATTAGTATTGTGCCACGGCTATGAGCAGCTAATAAAGAGAACATGGTTAAAAGAGATTAAGGTTCAAATTAAGGTCAGAAAAGAGACTGATTGAGGAAAACTGCCATGTTCCGTTGCATGGCAGTTTAAGTGAGACGGTTTCCCCCTGAATCAGTCTTAGGTTGAAAAATTACACTGTTGGGGTTAATAAAGAGACCAGGCATTTGTTTGGACTGAGACTTCAATTAAAATGTTATTTGGGGCAGCCAGAGCTAATGTCTTGCTTAGAGGTAAACTGAACTGCCTTTTAAGAGGATGGAAAAAAAAAAAGAAGAAGAGGAATAAAAAAGACCACCTAATCTGTCAAAGACCCTGAATAACTGGCAGAAAGAACTGTGTTTGCTGGACCTGTGCCCAACTCAGCAGTGAGCATTCTTAAGGGTTTTGTGACATCATCTGAGGCAGCTGAGGTTTTCTGAGTTTTTGATTGTTGCACTGGGTGAGGAATCTAGCGTTCAGCTGAGCCTTCTGAGACAAAGAAAAAAAATCTGGTTGGTGTAATAGGCCAAGTTTTTTTTTTTTTTTTAATGCCACAAAAGGGGTGGGACCAAGAATTCTGGGTCTTAGTCTCACGACTCTACCCCAGAGACAAAAATTGATGAATACAGTTAATTGAATTTCTCAGTCCATACGAATTTGCCCGCAGTGAAACAAAACCACCAAAGTTTGCTTTCATATCCCTTCTTTAGAGTGAGTGGAAATCCACCCTGAATAAGCTTATTCCCTTCCACAGAGATTCACTAAACACGTTTGCTCTGGCCAGCATCGGGCGTACCTTGGCCAGCAAGGCAGACACGTTTCCCAACGTTTATGGGAAGGGGGACAGTCAGTAAGTGAAAAGATAAATAAATATACAATTACAAATTGATAAGATTGAAGGAAGCAGGGTGAAAATGGAGAGACATTCTGTTGATCTTGTCTTTTTCTTAACCAATTCCATGAGCAGCAACTATTTGAAGGCCTCATTATTAGGGCCTGGGGTGGCTGAGAAGCTGGTTAATGCTAGATAGAAAATGTGGGATTTTTCTGTTGGGGAGTTGGGAATTTTTCACAGAGAACAGTGATGTGCAGAAAGAAGGGGGTGGGACAGTCAAAATAGCATGGATTAAAGCCAAAATGAACTTGGAGTATGACTATGGATTTTTAAATATTTTATCTATTTATTTATTTTTGCTGTGCAGCATGTGGGATCTTAGTTCCCTGACCAGGGATTGAACCTGTGGCCCCTTCAGTGAAACTGCACAGTCCTAACTACTGGACCACCCGGAAATTCCCCTGAAGTATGGATTTTGATTGGCATTTCTTGTCCAAAGAGTGGTACAAACAAAGCAACAGACTCCTAGAGCAGTGCAGAACCAGAAAAGGCCTCTGGGGCAGAGAGGAGAGGAGCCCGGTGAAGCACAAATGAAAAGGTGCACTAGGGTCCAGAGACAAGGAAAGGAGCATTCCTGGGGCTCATTGCCTTTATGCGGTTTGATTTTTTTAAACCAAGTTCAGGGAATGGACCCAATTTGTCTGGATCACAATCCACCCTGATCTCCAAAAGTACTTTCATTCAAACTGAAGGAAATTATGAGAGCATGAATTTCCCTCTCTCCCCATCCTACCAAAATGAAAACAAAACAAAGCTAACTGAAGATGTTTACTCTTTGGCCTCTTCCTTAAGAAGTCAACCATCTTGGTTGAGAGGAAAATGACAGACAGTGCCCCAAGTCCAAGACACACAGAGGCGTAATGCAAAGCAGGGATGATCTGACACTGTGAGAACGAAATGCCAATGATGAGATCATTGCAGTGGGAACCAGGGAACCAGGGAGCTGAGAAGTAACACAGCATCATGAGCGCTGTGTCTGTCCAAGTCGTGGCAAAAATCTGCCAGGCCCAGATTGACTTCATTAGTCATTTAGAAGCGCATAGATCACAGAAAAAATTCTCCTCCTCCTCACTGAGAAAGAGCTGATCATCAGTATTAATAGAAACTGATTAGAACATCGATTCTTCAAAGAATAAATATTTCATTCACCAACCGGTTGCAATTTTTCCCAGGGCAATTAAGAAGAAAGTAGGCAAAGTGACCTCAAGAAAGGTGTGACTATAGTCAACCTGAACAGGAAATTGGGTTTGACGTGGATTCACACCGAATGTGGGGTGAACACATAGACCGAATTGTCCCAGTCCTTAGACAGGGACGTTGGAGAGAAACAAGCATAACAATACAACCTAGTTAGCCCTCTTCAGTATCCTTCACCCAATGTGGTTCTCATTCAGCAAACATTTATCAGGTACTCTCTAGATGCCAGGCACTGTGTTGGATATTGGGAATTCTAGCCTAGGACACTCATAAGCCCTTCCTGCTTAAAAAAAAAATATTGGAGTATAGTTGATTTACAAAGTTGTATTAGTTTCAGGTATATAGCAAAGTGAATCCGGTACATATACACACATATGTCCACTTATTTAGATTCTTTTCCCACAGGCCACTACAGAGTATTGAATAGATTTCCCTTGTGCTAAATAATAATGGGCCTCCCTGGTGGCTCAGATGGTAAAGAATTCACCTGCAATGCCAGAGACCAGGGTTTGATCCCTGAGTCAGAAAGATCCTCTGGAGAAGGGAATGGAAACCCACTTCAATATTCTTGCCTGGACAAGAATTCCACGGACAGAGGAGCCTGGCGGGCTACAGTCCAGGGGGTCACAAAGAGTAGGACACAATATTCTTTTTTAGATTTTTTCCCTATGTAGGCCATCACAGAGTATTGAATAGATTTCCCCATGCTATATAATAAGTGCTTATTGGTTGTCTATTTTATACATAGTAGTGTATATATGTCAATCCCAGTCTCTCCATTTATCCCTCCCACTCCTTTCCCCCTGGTAACCGTAAGTTTGCTTTCTACATCTGTAGCTCTATTTCTGTTTTGTATATAAATTCACTTGTACTTTTTTTTAAGGTTTCACATATAAGTCATATCAAACAATATTTGTCTTTTTCTATCTGACATTTTAACCAGTATGACAGTGTCTAGGTCCTTCCATGTTGCTGCAAGTGGCATTATTTTGTCCTTTTTCATGGCTGAGTAATGTTCCATTGTGTATATGTGCCACATCTTCTTTATCCATTCCTTTCAAAAAGGCACATGCACCCCAGTGTTCATTGCAGCACTGTTTATAATAGCCAGGACATGGAAGCAACCTAAAAGCCCTTCCTTCTTAAGCCCATCCCCAGTTTATCTTCAGTTCTGTCTCCTTACCCATCTTCACTTTTCGCCAGAGTACTTATCACTCCCTGACATTATATCATATCTACTTTGGTTTCTTATGCATTGCCTCACTTATTAAAATACAAGCACCATGGGCAGGCCCTTTGACTGCCTTACTGCATGTTGTTATAAATACCTACATTACGGGTTCCAGGAATATATGTTGGATAAATAAGGCTTGTGTTCAAATAACGTCTTCATTTCAATTATGATAAGCAGGATGAAGGAAAACTATAGGCGTTGTGAGTATGTATCATTAGGGAATGAGGGAGACCTTTCATAAGCAGAGGACTTCTAATAAATTAAATAAATAAAATAAAGAGAGGCGTTCATCTGGAGAAGGGGTTGGGGAGAGCCTTTCAAACAGAGGCAACAACATGTATAAAGGTGCTCATGGTGCTGAAACAATGGGGGGGAAAAAGCCAATGACATGGAGCCATGGGGAGAGTGTCAAGAGATGAGGCAGGACTCTGGGGGACAGGAATGAGATGATGCCAAGTTTTATAGGATACATTCAGGCTTTCGGACTTTATTGAGCAATACAGAAAGTTTTAGGTGGTGACAGGGTCACAATTCCCAATTCAGGAATCTCTCGAATAAGCACCAGAGCGAGTGTTTTAGCCTGAGCCTTCTGCAGTCACATGGGCATAAGAAACGGCGGGGCCATTTGAGCAGGTGGAGAAGAGGGCTGTGTGAGGAGTTGGCCGTACTTACTGAGGATGGGGCAGAGGTTGCAGCTTGCCACAGGCAGCACGGGGAGGATGGGGACCGCACAGAGATGGGCGCCTTTGTCCCTGAAGAGACTATAGCCCAGTTACAGAAAGGCAGCATGCATTCATGGAAAATGCCAAGGGAGCTGAGGAACCCCAAAGGAACATGTGTGCCAGTGTCCTTCCGGCTTTGAGGCCATGGCTGCCCCATGCAGCCCTTCCCGGTCTGCCAGGCCTCCCCGGGCGCTCTGCTCTGCCCTCCAGCAGGGAGAGGCCACCTCAGGCTTCCCAGCACTGAGGCGATGTGTCTCCTCCATGCCTGGCCCAAGTCAGCCGCCACTGGACCCCTCAATGCACCTTCATGGGGCCTCCTGACAAATGATTCGGCTCCTGCCCAGGATCCAGCACTAAGAGGCAACGCGTGGTAGGTACCCAACAAATATCTGTCAGGTCAGTGTTAGAGAGCGTGTTGAAATCTGTCCCTTTTTTCATGCCTGTTAAGCACACACTTGCTGCAGGTACGCTCTGTGCCAGCCACAGTGTTGGGGCCCTCCTATGCATTCTCATTTAATCTTCACAACAATCTCAAAAGGCAGGTATTGTTATTCTTCCCAATTTGCTGACAAGGAAACTAAGGCAGTGACTTGCTTAAGATTTCTCTCACCAGGTACCAGAGACACAGACTCACTTCCCTTCCTCTCCTAAGGCCCTGGTCTGATTCATTGCTTGCTTATGTTCACCTCCTCCCAGAAGACTTCCTTGATACTCCAAACTGCCATGAAGAAAAGCCTCTGAGCTCTATAAGTGCTTTCATAACTAGCTTGCCTAATATCTTCCCAACCACTATGAATGACTCTGATGGGTCTTCTTTATCTTGTGCTCAACCAGTGTTGAGCACCATGTCTGACACATGAGTGTAAACGAGTATTTGTTGAAGAATAAATGGATGGATAAATAAGCCCTTGCAAGAAACTCATTAAGGGACTTCCCTGGTGGTCTAGTGTTTAAAACTTCTAGCTCCCAGTGCAAAAAGCTCAGGTTTCTTCCTTGGTCAGGGAACTAGATCCCACATGCCACAGCTAAGACTGGCACAGCCAAATAAATAAATATTTTTAAAAATATAAATTAAAAAAAAATCTTGTTAAGAAAACGTACACAAATTCTAACAAATAAATAAAAGAATGACTATCATGTTAACAAGAATTCTACAGTTTCTATTCTTTCCCCCCTCCCCATCTACCATTATGCTCCTTTACATATTGGTTTCTTGAAAATCTGGTTCATTTTCAAATTGGAGACATTTTTCTGTTACAAAAAAGGAGAAAAGGGAATCATGAAGACATGTGCATGACTGCACATGAGTCCTGGGTCCACACACAAGCTGAGAGGAGGTCCAGCTGAGGATGCTCTGTCACTTGACTCTCCCTTTCGAGCATAGAGAAAGCTATACCTCATTTAAAAGGGCAGAAAGATAAGAGAGAACGCCTTTTAAACTTGGAATATAGCTCATGGAAAAATTTAACCCAGACCTTAAAAAGCTGAAATATTCCAAACCAACCACAATTCAGAACTGAGATCTCCCTGATGAGATTACTATACCCAGAAACACCATGTTTCTGGTCTCCTAAGAGACATGACACCTAACAATTCATAACAGGGGGTCTGAGGGAAATAACTCACCTATTGTGAAGTCAATGTTCAAATCAATATCCCTTGGGGAGAAAAATATTGTTCATTGATGGAGATGGATTTTTCTTCTTCTTAAGAAATTCTCGAGGGGTAAACAACATTTTTTTTTGTAGTGAATGTAACTAAACATACCACTGTCAAGATCTATAGTTTCCTATCATCATTAACATGATGCTCAAAAATGAGTAGTGTAATTATGAATGCCTTTTGATTTCTTGAATAATAGATGCTGGCTCTGTTTTTTTTTTTTTTTAATCTCATTTTAATATCCAAGCAATGGGATCACCATGCAGATAACTTGATGTATGTCTTCTGCTTTACTTAACAGTACTCTTATTGGTGAGATTTTGATCTTTTAAAACAATAAAAAAATTAGCACAAAAACTAAAAATATAGGATCCTAGATTTTTTTACTACAAATGGAATAATGGTTACTTTAGAAAAAACTTCTCATTGTCCCTCTTTTATGTTTTCTACTAACAATCCCCCAAATGATTATAGCAACACTGGATCTAGCCATTTATCAACTACCTTCATGAAAGACAAGAAGTTTTAATAGGCAAAGGGTAAAGAGGGCTGGATATAACGAGTTTTATATTTAACATGTTGCTTCAGGCTGGTGAATCTTTGAGATTTCTTTATAAGGTTACAGTAGGTTCTATTGTCTAATTCATAGATTGTCTTCTGAGGCTAAATATGGAAAGGAAGCTTGCCTTCTACCCTTTTGAAACTCAAAGGTTGCATAAGAAAGGACAGATGGATGATTTGGGGAAAAAATAAATGCCACTCAATTAATACTTGTGGAAAAGGGTGTCACAGATCATTGGCGGAATTTCCACCCATTGGCAACTCCCCCAAGCAGCCAAAGATTAATTGAGCTCCCAGACTACTGAGTTCTACGAGAAGAGAAAAACTGTGTTGACAATTACAGAGGCTGAGCTGTGGAACCAACAGAAGCATAGCTAGATGAACTATATGCAGGAATAACTACTGACACCCTGTAGTAGATAAGCATGTAGATAAGCATGCCATTTTTGTTGTTTTTCTCCTGTGATGGAGATGGATTCATACTAAGCCACACTCTTATACCTTATTCCTCTCATGCTAAATGAACACATTTTTCAAGTGGCTTGAGCAGATTAAATTAGGAGTCAAGTTCATTGATTGACGCACAATCATGACGTACAACTTGACTTTAGGAAAAACTCAGACTACACTTAACACACTGATTTTTCTCATCTAATAGCTTAACTACAAGCATATGGTGACACACTAAATACTGTACAGAAGAACAACAAAGTAAAGCAAAACAACAAAAAAATTCGATTAAATAAAATGAGACTTAAACCCATCTTTTCTAAAAATATGCTTCTGTAGAAAGAAAAAAGACCTTGATCCACCAGAAGTACCAAGATCAAATCTTTATTAGTCCTTTAAAGTCCTACTTCTTTAAAATTCAAGAATTATCTGCATGCTTTGATAGGGCTATGTGGTTGCTTACTACTTACAACACAATTACGCTTTGATCACAAGTTGAGGAGGAGCTAACACTGAGAAACAAGGAACAGAAATATCTATAGATACTGAGAATAAACTACAAGCTAAGATGAGCAAGGCTGGGGAGAGACATTTTGGTCCTCCAGGAAGAATAATGTAGTAACAATCAGAACACATTTGGGATTTGATTCAAACTGACCTGGAACTGAGTGGATCCCCAAGTTCTTCAGTACACAACACATACGTAAACACACATACTGACATTTACAAAAATGAAATTTTGAAAAGTTACGCAAAGGCATTAACCTAAGAAAAGATTTCACTGGCAGATACAGGAATAGGAACTTTACCCCATTCTATGGTGACCTGTGAGTGGAGTGGACAGTGGGCTAAACAGACTTTCCTATCAAAAGGTCCCACCTAACCCTCCCACTCCAGCAGGGTTCTGAAGGTGTCAGCAGCATTTGGTTGACTGGACCGTTAACCGAGTTTCAGTTAATTATTGACTGATTAGGGATTCACCTTATCTTTCCATCAAAAGCTGGCTTAAGACACTCTAGAGCCCAGGTGAACCTACACATGCGACTTTCTCTTCTTCTTTGGGTCACTTAGTTGTCCTTTATTCACATTTGGGTCAGAATGGCCAGTCCGTCCTGGGTTTGGGAGTCCTCAAAAGGATTGCAGGGGAGAGGGGCCAGGTTCCTGGTGAGGCGTGTCCAGAGACAGAGGCCTAGAGCTGATGCTGCCTTTCGCAAAGCTTCGCTTATTGGCCCGGGTTCTCCCATTAAGTCCCCGGGAGAAAAAATAAATCAATGACTTGTGTCTCTAAAAAATGCTGGTGATGCCTGTGGGTAATAATCGGGCCCCCTACCCCCGCCACCCCCCACCCCCTGCCGAAAAGCAGGCGGCCTCTCTGCTGAAGGCCTCTTGGCAAAGCCGGGAATCAGCACAGGCAACGCAGGCCCAGCTGCCCCAGATAAGAGGTGGCCCGTGTTAATGTACAGGCTTCCTCTGCACCTCACCAGGGCCTTCCTTTTCTAAACAGTCTCCCTTTAATGTTGGCGAATGTTGTTTTTCCATTGACTCAACATCTCGCCTCTGGTGGTAAGCCAGCAGGGAAAGTTGGAGCGGGGGAGGGAGGAGGAGAAAGGGGGAGAGTGGGGCCAAAGGCAGAGGAGAGCGGGACGGTGAGCCACGCTTCCAAACAAGCTGGACACCTGTTCTGGAAAGACAGTGACCAAGCCCAAGCGTCTTGCTTCCTCTTGATTTGGATCAGCTTTTGTTCCCTGCATGTCTGTGATTGGCCCCGATGCCCCCTGCCCACAACACTGCCCCCTTTGGTTCAACACGGAAACCACCAGGAGGAATTCCTAGCTTCCTTCTACCAATTTAACTGCCTTATCTGAAGGAGAGAAAGAATATGAGAGCTACTGGTGTGTATTAAAGGGGCAAAAGAAATTCCAGGAACAAGATGAGAGGGAAGCAAGAGAAGAAGGAAATGAGACAGGAAAACGAGAAGAAGGGGTAAGTGAGGGAGGGGGGAAGGCATGGATATGAAAGGCAAAAAGGAGAGAGGAAAAGGACAAAGGCAAAAAGAAGAAAGAAAAGGAGACAGAAGAAAGATTGCAGACAAGTGCAATTTGAAGTGAGACGTTTTCCCCAGGAGCTCCGTTTCTCAAGAGCCAGGACAGACAGCGGGTTGAGGATGGAGGGCCGCGAGTTCCCTTTGGGGGCTTCTCTGGGCAAGACAAGGTCAAGGGGCATCCTCAGAACCAAACGTTGATTACAGCCAGCTAAATGTTTTGACTTGAAGGAGACATGAAGGATTAAAAAGCAAAATAGAGCAGCGTGGGTAAGAAAGAAACAGGAAAAGAAAGAAAATTGAAAAAAGAAACAAAACTCATGGGAGACACAAAGGGAATGATAGAAAACACTTCTGAATCAGCTAGTCATCTACTAACAAGCTGCAAAGATTTCCAATGACAAGTTGTCACATTAGTTTAGTGAAACTGAAGCAGTACTTATCCCCTTTCCTGTGCTTAATCTCTCCCTGCGTGCCACAAAAACATGCTACCACGTTTAATAGGATTAGTTTCGTTCACTTTCTCCCCCCACCCCTTTTATTTTTTACAATTCTATTTTCAGCAATACAGGGATCCTTGAATTCGATTTCCTGCGGTGCACAGCAAAACCCGGCATGCATGGATTTTACCCTTTAAAGACTTTATCTAAATCTGAAAAATGTAATTTGACTATTTTGGACTCCCCCCTACCTCCCCGGCCCCAACCCCAGTGAATTACTCTCCCCTCCTAGAAATCTTCATAACTTGGAGGGTGAGAGAGGGAGTATTGATGGTAAAATGGTCAAGACAATCCTGGGCTGTGAAAAACAGCTGCCCAAGCCCCACCCTTGCAGAGGTTGTGTGCCCTGGAGGCAGGCAAACATGGGTTCTGATTCTGATGGCTCTTTATTGGCTTTGTGGCCTTGAACAGGTGGTGAAACCCTCCCCGCCTCTGTGACGCTCTTTACTCATCCATACCATACAGTGGGATAATTCTTATCAGGGCTGTGGGGAGTACTACACCTAATGTATTTGTTTCTTCACTACTATGATTCACTTTTTCTCATATTTTATTATGTTCCTGCAATCAATAAGTCTTACAATCGATTGTGCATTTAAGGTCATTATGTTTTCCTTTTCTCCCAAAGGGCATATTTAAATGGATGGTGTGTCTTATAGTCTATGGCATTTGAGAAAGAAGAAAATGGAAGTGCTGGGCATAAAGCATCTGGCACAGTTCTGATGTCGAAAGTGCTCAGTAGATGCTAGAATTTTCTATCACTGCTCATCACTATGCCTACACCCCTCCCTCTCATATTCTCACAGAAAGACCACTTTGGAATATGGAGAAAGGGAGGTGTTGACACTTTTGCCCCACACAGCTTCCTTTAGACTCCTGCTCTTCATTGAGGTTTCAGACACCTGGCTAGATCCAACCCGTCCTCACTGTCCATCCGTGTTGGATAAGAACCAACAATTCTCCGGTCCACTCGCTCTCTCAACAGGGTCACCAACTGCCACGCTCAGCTGTGTCTTGCAAACAGTAATTACCTGTCGAATGATTCCATCTTCTTTGAGCCTACTTTGAGTTCTGCAGCCCCTCCTGCCCGGTTCCCCCCAGGCACCACCCCAGAAGGCTGGCATTAAGACAAGGGGTGAACGCACCAACTCCAGGAGGGAAAAGGATGCGGCCTCCTCCTCAGGGACCTGGGGGTGTCAGGGAGCCACCCTGGGCCTAGGATGGGGATGGAGGGAGATGAAGCTAGGAGGAAGGAGGAAGCTGCTGCCCGGGGCAGGGTGCTGTAGGGACCCTGCAGTCTGAGCAGGGCTAAGGGAGCCCTGAGGAGGAGGGGAGGCATGGCGAGACCCCTCCCAATTGGGCACGTCCCACCACTGCGGAGCCCAGCTGTCTGCTCCTATCAAGTGGTGGCCAACAGGGGGGCTCTGAGGTCTTTCTGCCAACAGGGATCAGAGGGTATTCCAGAGTCTCCCAGAGCCTGGCCAGACTGGCAAAGAGGTGCAGGTCCCTCCACCCCATTACCCGCCCCCCTCAGCCGGGAGCAGGGTCGAATTTAGCCTCCAGCCTTGCCTTCCCTCCCATCTCCCTCTCCCATCCCTCAAACCACACTTCACATCCCTTATGTCCCACGGGAGCCTCCTTGCCCACTCCCCCAACCTCCTGCACCCCGGTGCTCCCCAGTTACCTGCTCTGGTCCACACCCATCTCCTCCTCCCCCCTCCCCTGAACTCCATTCCCTAGTCCCTACCTCCACAAGCTACTCCTCACCCCCACCAGATACCTTCTGCAGGACACCTACTTCCTCCCACTCACCACTTCACCCATGATCTCCCCTCACTTTTACCCAGCACCTACTCATACTCCCTTCCTGACATTCTCCCACCCCCTGACACAGGGCCCCCTCTCCAAATCTTCCTGTCTCCACTGCTGCCCCTGCTCCCCCCGCCCCACCAACAAGTGTGGGCAAAAGTACTCCTCCCACCAGGACCACCACCAGGAGGGCGCTTGGGAGCAAGAAACCCAAAGAACCTGTCTCCCTACAGCCTGGCTCCACGTGTGTGTTTCTCTGTACCTGTTGAGGGTCTTTGTTTTGTCCCCTAGAGTCACAGACATATCCTTCTCACCCCCAGGAGCCAGACAGCAGGAATCTTCCACACTGGCCCAAAGATCCATGGACCCTGGAAGGACAGGCATCTAGGGGTCATGCTTTCACTGTCTCTCATTCAGAGAGCAAAGGGTGCCCACTCTCAGCCCCTGGGCTCATTCACTAAGGGCTGGGCCCATGCGTGCCCTAAATTGGAAAAATCTCTTCAGTAACCCCTCTCCAGGAATACACAGGGATTACTAATCTCAAACCTTCTGAGGATACCAGCAAAGCATCCTCCTTGGGACATTAAGTAGCCACTTATGGCCATGTCCACTTCTAAAATCATCAGGCTTCTTGATCTGTTCTCTGCTGGTTCCATTCCTCTTTCTTCCCCTCTCATCCGTGTAGAGTCCCATCCAGCCATGGCCCCTTCCCACCTACCTTACTTTCCCTTCTCACAGCTGCCTCTGGCTGAGCTCTCCCTTAATTACTTTGGGGTGTGCTCCTATTCATTGGGCCAAACCTAATTTTATGAAGGGCTGTATCGTACATGACATAGATTTGGGGGAGCTGTTCACTCACACATGTAAATAGATGATCTCCGTTTGATTCACACTTATGATAGATGAAGTCCATTTGTTTCAGTTTTACCTACAACTTTTTTATGCCTTCTTGCTTTTCCCTCCTTGAATAGAACTATTTGTCCTAAGGTTTTGTTGGGAGTAGTCGGCTTCTGTAGGAAAGGTTTGTCATTTATAAAAGAGGGAAGAAAGGATGGAAGGAAGAAAGCAAGCAAGCAAGGATTTCAGATTGATAAATGGGTGCCCGTGGGCCTGATGGACAATTCTAAGTCCAAGAACACAGGGCCTAACTTCCGCTTTCAAACATGCACCAATTCTAGTTTTCATGGCCTACGAAATGAAAGGTGAGCATATGAAGCATCCAAAGTAGCAACTATGCATGAGCTAAAATATGCATACATTGAACGAGAGTCCTGTCAGCTTCACCAAAATATTGAGGCGGGAGCAGAGGTGTCTAGGCCAAGAGGAGTACAGACCAGTGTAAGTGTGATGAACACACATTTGTAAACCGAACACTTTCTATTTTTATTGAGCACCAGTCATGTGCTGAACAATATTACTCATGTA
Source organism: Bos mutus (assembly GCF_027580195.1). Lineage (NCBI taxonomy): Eukaryota > Metazoa > Chordata > Mammalia > Artiodactyla > Bovidae > Bos > Bos mutus. The sequence goes on from NC_091632.1 coordinate 16,487,675, forward strand.
AAGCTCTCTACAATTGGGAGTTGGATAATATCCCCACTTAACAGATAAAAAGAACTGAGGCTCAGATAGAGTGAGACACTCACGGTCACAGAGTCAGCAACTTGCTAAGCAGTTACTGGAAACACAGTATGACCCCTGGATTCCCACGTCCTCTTACTGACTGCCTAGTTGGGGTGGCCCCAGAAATCTTTATTTTTGAAAAGCTCCCTTGGCGATTCTTGATAACTAGCCCTGTCTTGGGAATCGCTGCTCCACATCAAACCAGCCCACTCTCCCTGTCACCAGCCTTGCCTCTGAACAGCCTTCTCCACGTCGGATAAAACATTTAAAACATATTTAAATAGCAATTTTGAAAAACTATGCAGCATATGGATTCTCCTTTTGATCTCAAAATGATGACAAACAGACACTTAGATACTTCATAAAAGAAATATTACCAGAAAAATTATAGAAATCTGGCTTTCAACTTTGTCTTGCTCTAATTTAAACAAAATGCAACTTTCCAGAGTCACTCACTCTCCCCCCCACCCACCCCCAAATAAATCCAAACTGGGAGCTTCCTTCTCTTTTTCCCTCTGTGAGCCTGGCCTACACCTATTTATTTCTAACTCGCTGGCGTCCAGATTAAAAGCCTCCTAAAATGGGCAGTAGGGATGACTTAAGTCCTACTATCAAAGCCCCTTGAAAAGAGCATCTTCTCGGAAATTCACATCCTTGACTGAAAACGGTCGTAAGAAAAGCCAAGTGAGAAAATAAAGGGGGTGGGCAGAAGGGGAGGTCTCAAGCCCTCCAAGCGTCCCCGCCCCTATCTGGGTCCCCAGTGGTGGCCCCCACCTTCCAGGCTGAGCTATCCCACTGGCTGCGGGAACGCCGCCGCCGAGACCCCGCAGCAACAGGCGGGCGGCGGGGGCGATCGCCCTGCAGCGCCGGCCGAGCGGCGTCGGACGTTCCCGGCTCCGCGCCGCGCGCGGGGAGCAGGTGGCTGCCCTCCGCGCCCGCCGGGCGCCCAGCTCTGGCCCGCGGAGCCGGGCGGCGGCCCCGGGCGAAGGGCAGGGCCGCGGGGTCCGGGCGGGGCGACCCGCACCCCCACGGGGCAAACGGGTGGGAGGGGGCGCGCCCTCCGCCCGCTGCGCGGCGCCACGGCCGCCGCTACTCGCGCGCGTCGTCTCCCGACCGGAGAGGCCGCGACACCTAGCGCGGGGCCGGGGCGAGGAAGGAAGGGCCGGGAGGGAGGAGGAGACCCGGAGGAAGACACTGACTCGGAGGCCCCGCTCCCGCCTCTGGGCTGCAGAGGAGACTCCCAGCCTTCCCACCCGACCCGAAACTTTTCCGACACATGCAGGCGTGTTCCTTGCGGGTTTGGGCGGCCCCGAGTCGCCATCGGGAAGGAGGCTCGTCAAACAAATCTGTCCCCGGGCACGCACGCGGAGGTACTCAGACACACGGGGCCGGGGAGGGGACGACCGGGCCTCCGGGGAGGTGCTGTGGGCGTGCAGGCAAGCGGGCGCTACCGCCCGAAAGGGGTTCCCCACGTGCGAGACCCAGTGCTTAAAATCCTGCCAAAGCTCGGAAGTACCGCGGTGTCCGGAGGCTCTGCGTAACTTTGCCCACTGCGCCCCCGCGTGCAGAGGCGTACACACACACACACACACACACACACACACACACACACACACCCTCACCCCACCCCACTCCCCCTGGCTGCGGCCCGAGCCTGCTCTAGTATTTCAGGGACACGGGAAGAGATGCTAATCCGCGCCAAAGAGGGAGGGGTGTAAATGGCGTAAATCCCACTCCCCAGCACCCACAGATTCGGAGCGAGATCGCCCAGTTCTCTCCGAAAGCGTCCCTTCACTTCCCTCTGCCCTTGGCTTCTTCTCTACCGTGGACTGAAGAAGATATAGCCCAAGAGGATCGATGTATGGTTCCACCTCCCGCCCCAAAATCACAACCTCTCCAAATCCTAATCCTCAAAGAGCCCGGTGGGGTTGAAAAAAGGCAAGTTATTCCGGAGGGAGGTCGGGGGTGGGGCAACAGCACCCCTCCGAAGACACGCGCGCGCGGCCTGGCGGGTGCCTCTTTGGGCTCAGCGCGCCCGGGCGGAGTGGCTGGATTATGTAAGTAACAGCCCTCCATGTGCTCTCCACCATCTGTTAATATCTTGATATTGGAAAGTTCGGGGCCTGAGGCAAAGCCAGGGTTGGCGTCGCAGAGCTCCCAGCCTACTCCTTTCTACTCTGGGGAAGGGATCGTACCTCCATTTGATTGTTTTCGCCCACTTCTATAAAATCAAGTAGTAGTGTGCCCCTTGGATCACTGACAACCAAGCCCCCCTCCCCAGCGCGAGTGTGTGTTTGTGGGGGAAGAGTGATTTTCTTCGAGGTCACTATTGTAAGGAATCCTTTCAATGGATTTGTTTATGACAATTCTAGGCTCCTTGAAGCTTTGTACTGGGCCCTGATTTGGAGGTGGGGGCTTTATTATTTTTTTTAATTACTTTTTCTGCCAGCACCCCGACCCCAAATTTTTGTAAGAGTTATAGTTCAACTTCTTTGGAGTGAATCGCTTCTGTTTACTTTGAAAGCTGTTGGTTAAACAAGAATCGCTCTGGAGGCTTCTAAGCAGTGGGGTTCCCAGGAGAGAAACCTTGCAGCTGCTACTTGCTACTGATCTCCTGGCATTTCACTTTCCCCCTCGTTCAGAACAAATCCACGTTGGTCTTGGCCTCACACTGGGCATAGGGATTGAGAGAAAGAGCAGGAATATGGCAGGCAGGCAGTCCGCCTTTAGACAGCCTGCAGCAGGCCGGCCTGCACCCTAGAGTGGGTTTTTATTTCTTTTTCTTCCTCTCTTCAGGGTGGTGGTGGTAGTGGGTGGTGGGTGCTGTTAGATGTTTATCCAGGCTGGATCTTCAGCATCCTTCTCCTGAAATAAACATCCATGTTTGTCTCTCAGCTGGATCTGGTTGCAATTCCCAGAATTGGTTTATTTAGGATCTGCTAACGATTGTTTGTAAGGTTTTTAAATTACTGATATGCACTCTTCTCTCCTATCCCCACCTACTGGCTTTAAGAAAGAACCTGAGGGGTAAAATACACCGAAGAAATATCAAGCAGAAGTGTGTTTAACCCAGAGCCAGATGCATAAGTGATAAGTGAAAGAGTTTGACTAAGAACGCACACAGATCACCCTTCTGATAGAAAAAGCAAATGCAAACTGCATGGATGAGGTTTGTTGGAAGACCGGTCAGAACTTGTGTTAACTTTTAAGTTACTGGGGTTGTGTTGGCAGTAGGGCAGAGAAAGGGACTGACCCTAAACTTGCCCGATGGTTTCAGAGATGGAGCCTGTATCTAGGCGACTTCTCTTCTCCGGGCTGACTGATCGCTTCTCGCCTTTCAGAAAACAAACCGCGAGTAGCCGGAGATAGGGAGCTTGGGCCTCACGCCTTGATTCAGGGCGGCCTGAGCCCCGGGAGAACGCCGAAGTTCTGGCTGGAGAGGTTGCCAGGAGCCTGGCCTGTATGTCGCGCAGACTTTAGGAGACAGTTCTGGCCTCAGCATATGCAGCTCGCCTAGCTGGGCTGCGGACCGAGCTCGCTCGTCCAGCATCGCGCGCGCTCCTATTTCATTCCACAAGCCGCTCTAGTGCCCCCAGTTCTGGCTGCGAACCACCGCGGCAGAGCTAGCGAGCCGCGAGCCTCCGCCGCCGAGGCTGCGGGGTGGAGGAGCTTTCTTGTTTGCCAAGCGGGGTACCCCGACCTCGACTCGGGCCTGCCTTCCCCCGGGAGAGATAAAGGACTTACTAGGGCTCGCAGGAAACTTTTCCCGCCGCCAGTTCCCGGGCGTAGTGTGTGCAAAACGTGCACCGGGGCGCTAGGTGCAATTGACAAAAACTTGTGGGCTAAAGTTCAAGCCCTTTCCTTCCAGAGTCTGAACCTTTTCTCCCGCTCAGCTTCCTTTCTTCCCCACTTCCTCTCCTCTCCTCCTTCCCTGCTCTCCTCCCTTTTAAATGTCAAACTGAGCAGATGGTTTTAAGGTGTGGAGGGCATGTATCCTTTACTTCTGTTTAATTGTGGGCTGGCGCGATCAGGTACACACTGGGCTACTTAAGGAAGATACTAGGACGAAAAAGAAGAAAGGAAGTAGCGCTGATCCATTCACAGAACCCGCATTTCTCCGCTCAGTACACCCGCTTACCTCGAAAGGACCCAACCAAAAGAAACACTATTCCACCCTGTATCTAATGGCCATGTGGCTAGATTATTTCTGTGCCCAGTCTAAATTGTCACATCTCGATTAGAACACTTGATGCAGTGGCCGATCATTGGAAGTGTGAGTCCTGTGTTTGTGAGCCTCTGTGTTGTTTCCATAATGGGTAGGGGGAGTGCCTGGAGGCAGCGAGAAGGGAGACATGAAGGTGGGGGGATGCTCAAGCAAGTCTGGTGGTTTTTTTTTTTTTTCCCCTTTCTTTCCTGATCCCCAACACCTAACCCGGCCGGCTTTATTTTTTCCCCCTTCTTCTTTTCAGTGTTTGAATCCCATGCCAAAAGTTTCCTACAGGGTATGGACTGGAACATACTATTGTCGCTATTCTTATTCAAGGATTAGACTTCTTCACAGTTTGATGAATTTGAGGCTAAAATTGTCCCAGGAAAAGTGTGCGTGTGTGTGTGTGTGTTGCGGAAGGTGGTGGTGGTAGTTGGCCAGTGTACTTGTAACACACTTTACAAACACTCTGTTGTCACGACGCAACACGATTCAACCTTTGATCTGGTTAAATTCGAGGGACACACGAAAAATACTTGTCCCCATCCTACCAAAAAAAAAAAAAAAGAGCGTCTTATCGATTGGGTGTGAATGTTTCTGCTTCACAGCCCTTGCAAGTCCCAGCTTTTATAGGACCTTGAAGTCATAAACGCGGTTGTCTTATTAAAAGCCCGTTTACTGTGCCCGGTGAAAGAGACATCCTCGCTGCGGCTGGAAGCTTGCGCTTTAGCATTAGCAACTTTCAAATCCTAAGCAGCTCTTCAAGAACCACATGATCTAAAGAAATCTCGCAGGTTATTTTTCGTCCAAGAAATGTCAAAACAAAGTGAATTTTCTGTGGCTTGACGCAGAAGCCCGAAATTTAAGCGCTTGAAATTTCTTACCTAGGAAACTTTAAAGTTTGTTACCCAGGCGTCAAAACGGTGTAAATCCTACATGAAACCTCTCTCTAATCATTCTGGGGTGAGTGAGTTACTGAGCGGTAATCGGTTGGTAGTAATGTTTGTAACATTCCCCCCCCCCCACCTCTCCCCAAGGTTGCTGTACCTACAAACCAGATAAGGTTGTTAGAGGTAACCAAGGACAAATATTCTTCTTCCTAACAATTTTGACGGGAGATTAACTGGGATTCAGCCAATACTGATCTTCTCATATCTGATGCAGCGGAGCCAAAGCCAAACCTCTGGCACCTACTATTATTTTAATCCCAAACCTACCTGTATTGTCCACCTCTCCTTTCAAAGAAAGCCACGGTGACATGTATTCCTGATACTAGCTACGATCATTTAAAAAGTGGAATGATTTGAGGGCCCCCGCTCTCTCCTCGTAGACCACCCCAGCCCCCTTTAAACCCCCACTTTTTCTCCAGAACACTTTTTCTATGCCTTCCTCCACCCCCCGTCCGAGGAGCGCTCACTCGCTCGGCCGCTCGGCGAACTCGATCAGCGGTATCTCAGAAATGAAGGGGAGGGGAAAAAAAAAAAAAAAAAAGGACCTGCGTCCTGGAAGAGCGAGTGTGAGCCGAGCGGCGCTCACAACAGCGCCCGCAGACCGCTCGCTCCGGCCGCGGGCGCAGCGAGCCGGTCGCCCCGAAGCAGCGGCTGTTGGGCGCGGGTGAGGTGGGGAGGGGGGGCGGGGATGGAGGCAGGGGAGGGGAGCGTGGGGCCCCTCTCCCCTCCTCTCCTCCCAGCCCCTCACCCCCACCCCTTTTATATATTTTTTTTTCTCCTCCCAAGTTCTCTTGCCTCGCTATCCCCCCTTGAATCCGAAGGCGCCTCGCGATTGGGTGCTGGGGCCGGGTACGTCAGTCAGACTGTGACGTGCAGTCTTCCTGTTTCCTTCAGCTGTGTCTTAAAGTAAATCTTGTTGTGGAGCGGAGCCCTCAGCCGAGGGAGCGCTCGGAAATAATACACCATTGCAGCCGGGGGAAGCAGAGCGGCGCAAAAGAGCTCTCGCCGGGTCCGCCCGCTCCCTCTCCGCTTCGCTCCTCTCCTCTCCTGTCTCCCCTCTTCTCCGCCCTTCTCACCTCTCGCCTCTTCTCCTGCGCTCTCTCCGCTCCTCTTCCCACCCTCCCCCTGCCCACCCTCTCCGCTCTCCCGTCTCCTTCTCCCCGCCGGCCCGCTCGCGCGTGCCCGCACGGACTCACCGTCCCTTGTCCAATTATCATATTCATCACCCGCAAGATCTTTCCCCGTGCGTGTGCGCGCGCGTGTCCTCCTCTCTCCGCCTGCCCCCCCCCAAAAAGGCTCGGTGGGTCCCACTGCTCTCTGCACCGCGTAAGTATCTTCTCCCCCCCTTCGCGAGTCCCCTCCCCTTTTCCAGAATCACTTGTACCGGCTTGTTCTTGAATGAGAAGACCAGAAAAAGAGACTCCCATTACTCAGACCCGTGTACACATCTATCCCCCCCACCCCCATCCCCGGGAGAAAAGGGTGTTCTTTAGATGAATCATAATTTAAGGGGAAAAAAAATTAGCGTCTAAACAGTTTCTAAGCAGGAGCCTCAGTGGAACTCCGCGCTCCGCTCCTCCCAGTTCCTAAGAGTAAGTGATCCGCTTGGCTTTTTATTTCTTTCTCTTTCCTGCTGGTGGCTGGGGGGTGGTGTTGGCGATGTGTGTGTGTGGAGGGGGGAGAAGGCTGGTAGTGCTGGGCTTGTCGCTGATCTTCTCACCTTTTGTGTACTGTTTCGGGGGCGGGGGGGGGGGGACGCGGTGAGGAGGCGTTCGCTTCCTTTCCTTCTTTCTCTGGCCCTCTGCTCCGGAGAGAGGACCGCGAGGGGGACCGGGTCGCTTTTTGTTCGTCTGAATCCCCCGGGTCTCCTCCCCAGCCTCATCCTTCCCATCTCGCCCGGAGGAAAACTCCTGGGCTAGTCCCCACGTCCTCTCTCTTTGTCTTGTTTATTATAGCTGCCTTTCTTCCAGGCTCTTCCAATTTGCTTGTCATTTGCATACCTTTCACTTCTCCTTTTTAACCCCAGCAGAGGGCCAGGGAGTAGGGAGGAAGGGAGAGGGAGGAGGAGGAGGGGGTGGGGTGGAGGGGGGGCGCTCGGCTACTTGCCTCTGAAAACGCTGTCGAAGCCGAAATGTTGAGATCGGGGTTGGAGCAGTGGAGAGATGGTCCCGGGCAACGAACGCGGCTCCCCTCTCCTGAGCTCCCAGGACCCAGGGCTAAGTCAAGTTCAGTAGGGTAAGGTGGCACTGGAAGCCTCGGGTTGCGGGGGGCGGGGGGGTCGCGTGGTCGGAGGGGGAGCTGGGGCGCGAGCGCCGCGGAAGGATGGAAGGATCGCGGTCCGGGTGGGGGTAGGGGATGTTCTTGCCCAGCGGATCTGCTCGCAGTCAACGCCGGCGGCCGGTTCGGTTGGGCTGCTTCCATCTGATCTTGGTTCGTCTGGGTGGTACCTACAATTTTGCCCCACTTCGGAGGACTGGAAAGGGAGGAATGGAGAGGTGAGCGTGATTGCTACTGGGAAGAAAAGTCCGGAGGAGGGGGGAGCGGCGCGGGGAGAGCGGCTATCCTGCCTGAACAGACAAGGAGAGGGGGCGACGAGGGCAAGCTGGGGTCGGGGGGAGACATTCCCCAAAGCCCCCGGTTTAGCAAGTTGTTGGTCCTTCGGGTGTGCCCACCAGTTACTCCTCCGGCTAAAACTCAACATAGGTGGAGAGTGTGGATTGGAGGGGCCGGGGTGGGGGGCGCGGGAGTGAAGTTAGACGGGGAGTAGTTTTGGAGGGAGACTCACAGGTCTCCCGCCACTTTTTCAGCTTTTTTTTTTTTTTTTTTTCGGAAGTAGAGAGTCCTCCTGGCAGGCTGAGAAGAACTGGGAGGAGGGGTTGATCGACAGTCTTAAATAGCCCAAGGAGGCAGGTTGGAGTGTGAAACTGCTGTTCTTGGCAATCCAGAACCCACTCCGCCTGGGGGAAGGCTGAGAACTCACCTGCTTGTTTTTATTTTTCCAAGAAGGTCTGGTTGTCTCCTTGAGCTTATGAAAACAGTGCAAGCACAGGGTGGCCTTCTCTCAAAGTCAAGGCTAGAAGTCTCTTCTCTTCCTCTCTCCCCACCCCACCCTCTCTCCCATCTATAACCTCCCTTACCAAAAGGAAAAAAAAAAAAAAATGTACTTTCCTAGACTACGTAGGCAGAGGTCTATTAGCCCGAGGGCTGTGCATGGGCAGGGCCTGACAGGTGTGTTGTGTCAAGAAAGACAGGTGCAAATTTCCTCTGTGTCTGTGTATGTCTGTACCGTTCCAGACCACGGTGCTGTGCTCCAGGGTTGTAGAGGTTTATGAATTTATGGTTGCCCTGGTTAATAGGATTGTCCGGGCTAATGGGAACTAGGCTGTTGTTATGTTTTGAGCCCTGCCATGTGAGTCCTTTGGTTGGGGGTGGGGGACAAGTTGGTATGTGTTTGTTTATTTTTCTTAAGGATGTTGGCAGGCTTCTAGGGAGGCTGTGTCTCAGGCTTCTGTCTGCCAGGCAGCTGAAATTACCCCCCACTTCAGGCAGCAGGTGGAGGGACATTGACTTTCTCTTTGCTTCCCTCTGGTTTACGCCTGTCTCCCAGGTCTGTGGGGGCGTTGCGGGGGAGTGATGAGAGCTTTCTTTTGTACGTATGTGTGTGTGTGTGTGTGTGTGTGTGTATGTGTGATTTGGACATCCATGGGTAGTATGTGTAACTGCCAAGAATACCAAAGTGAGTTTGAAAGTGTTACTGTTGTTAATGCTTATCTTTTTAGCGTGCTTTCTCCCTGCCCAGAAAGAATAGGTATGTGCATAAACTCTTTCAAGTCGTATGTTAAATACTCTCATAAAGTAGAATGAGCCTGTCATTGTACCAGACATGTGCCAGATGTCCTAGTTAGTATTTTGATGGAGAAGGAAAATCTCAAGTATGTGAGAGGTAACTGTGCTTTTCTATTTGATGCAAGATGCAGGCAGTTCGCTCTCTGAAGAGTTTCTTGCAAGAACTTCTGAGCATTTTCAAAATTAAATGGGCTGTGGGTGGTGATGAAGAAAAGGGGGAGTAATTTGGTTAACCTGTCCATGTGCTACACCGTGGACCTGTTTCTGCAATGGTAAAACTAAGGAAGGTAAGGACTGTGGCTTCGTGTGTGAAGGAGGCTATTGAGAATTCAGTGTAGGCACTATATCTGGATTCTCAACATCTGATCTTTTATTTATTTATTTATTTTCTTTCAACCAGGCTGCTTCTTGAGTTGCATAGAATTAGATTAGATGGCGAATGGTTTTTGCTGGTTGGTTTGGTTGCTTGGTGGATGATCATTGTTTCATGAAAATGAGAGAGTGTATGTCATTTATTCTTTCAACTTAAACATCCAAGTTCCTCCTAATACTTTTCTTGGATGCTTTTGCAGTTCTTTCATAATTAATATGTCATCTATGGATATGTTCATTTGCTTTATTTTTATTAAGTATTTTCTGTGCTGGGCACTTATTGATATTTTTATGTGTCCATTATCCAGAATTCTATTTAGTTTAATCACCACCTTGTGGGAAAAATGTCATGCATACGTAACATTCATCTTTGTTCTCACTTTATTCATTCCCTAACATCTTTCTTCTGTAAGTAGCACTTATAATCTTAAAACATAACCTAGCTGCCAGGCGTGCTCTTTATTAATTCAAAGTGAAATAGGCCTTTTTTCATGAATTTCTTATAGGTATTGTTTGCATTTACAACTGTTAAGATAAGGAATGGTAAGGTTCAAGATTAATAAAAGCTTATAAAATGTTAGTAATTTAATAATAGAAAGATGGATTGTGCCTGATACGTTATAATTGGATTCTAATTAAGTATCCGTATATATTGTAAAGGACATATACATAAGAAATTTCTAAAACCTATTGCCTGGTGTATTCTAAAGCTTCAAAGGACAGTTAGAGTATTTCAGTTGTCTTCAGAAAGAAAAAAAATTGTTTCTTCTTAAAGTTATTTCTCACTCCCTTTTGTTTACTAATCTGGTGAATTATTACTTTTTAAATAAGTAGAAATGAATATTTTAGGCATGTTCCAGAAAATTGCTGTTTTCATCTTGCAGGTGAAAAATATATGGAATTTTTGATAGAATGGAGGAATTTTAAATGAAATGGTTCTGATTTGAGAACTCTATGATAGGAAAATTTAGAATCTGTTATAAGCTTTGACAATTAATTTAAGTATTAACTAATATCAAGTGGATTATTCACAGTAAACACCAAAGGCTTTCTTAACCTTATAGCAGGAACTTCTCCAAGGAGAAAGTTGCTAATTAGCAGAAATGGACTCTTAAATACAGTGAAGGGGACAGCTTGGTAGGGGGCCCTGGGGGGGCACGGCAGGGGGTGGGGGGGGAGTACCTAAATCAAGTCATCTGATTTTCCCCCTTGAATTACTGATTTCCAGATGGATTCACAGTGTTCTTTGTTGGTGTTATTCCACTTGAAATTTCATAAGAGACTTGACCCAAGTAGATCAGAGGCCCACTTAAAGGTGGTTTTCTAAAAGAAGTAAAAGCATAGGCTTGAGCAATTTCTTCAAATCATTTTATCAATCAAGACTGATGATCTATATAATCCAAGCAGGAAACCACTCCAACCATACCTTCTTCCCCATCTCATGAAAGATTTACCTGAACTATTTGAATAAAAACCATAGTGAACACATCTTTGTCCAGAATCTGGACTCCAGATAGAGGCGTAAAGGTTGCACCCCCTTCCAAATAACTTTTTCCCCCAAAACTTTCAACTTTTAATTTTGTATTGGGGTATAGCCTGTTAACAGTGTTTGGTAGGTTCAGGTGAACGCGAAGGGACTCATCCACCCATAAACTTAAAGCAGAGCACTTCACCACTTTCTACTTCACACTGCAGTGTTCCTTTGAAATCCTCCCCTGAAAATTCTTTTCTACTTACATTATCATCGGCTTCCTTAGGATTCTCCTTGTAAAGTTATCTGACATTCTTCAGATAATTCAGATTTTAATGAATGTTGTGGAGTCCTTAAAATCTGACTTGATTATACTTGGATGTTTGTTCTTTTCTTTGGGAAGAATCTGCTAATGTTAAGATACTCCTCATATAGAAATTATCAAAGCATTTGTGTAGTTAGATGCCAAGTGGTACAACCCAATATTTAATAATAAAATATTCTATGTAGATTTTCATATTAATTAAAGGAATAGAATATGTGTATCAATCGATAATACATTTGGGTTCAAATTCTGTATCAGTATTTTTCTACATACTTGCTGATATTGATGTTCACCAGTGCTGATCAGAAGGTTTCCCATTGCCAGGTTAAACTCAAGATTAAAATTAAATATAATAAAAATCAATAATAATTGTAGTTGAAACATATGGCTTAATACATATATTAATAAATAAGGGAATTTTTAAAAATCTTTAATGGGCAGGTTGATATCACTGATAAATTCATTCCATAGCATTCTCTAAATTCTGAACTGGGAAGTCATGGAAGCACTTTTGAAAGCATTTTCAGGTGATTTAACTTATATTATAGTCATTTAACAATGCATTTTCTTGTGTGGTAAAATATTCATATATACTGTTTATGAAACATGATGCTGATAAAGTACTATAGTCACTAGTTATTTTATTTAATCTCGCCTATAGCCTCCATGGGTTATAATTCCAATGTGTATGACTCCTATACCTTCATTTTTGAATTCAGCTCAAAGCTATATGGAGAGAGTTATTTATTCACGCCTATTAATATAATGCCTTGTTTTGCTGGATTATATCATTTTTCCTAGTTTTCCCATTTGTTTTGTCCTGATTGTTATGTCTCAGCTGTACATTTTACAATAAGACCTAAAAGACCCTTAGCCCCAAACAGAAACAAATTATTATTTGATCTAAGAATGCTGACCAGTTGAAAGAGAATTGCAAAAATCAGTTTCGTTTGGGGAATTTTAAAGAAGTTACAGGATATTTTCTTCTTATAACACCCAACGATCATGTTTAATTAACACGCATTCGCCACTGAAGATGAGCGTATCATTTCTTTCCACCTTAGAAAGAGCACAGCCCTCCTCTTGGCTCAGGCATGAGGTGGGGATGCAGCTGTTGATACCTAGGCTAGAGGAGAGGAAGTGCAGTTGACGCAGAGGTAGAGGCAGCTGGGAAAGGAAGGATGGCTGTGGGTGACCTTGTGTTCATCTCTTAGACCAGCATGTTGTTTCTGAGCCTCTCTTGCAGAGATGCTCTTCCTATAACAAGGATGGGTAGGAGGAAAATCCAGATAGGATGTTAGGAGGAACAAGGGAAGAAAATACTGCAGAAAGTTTATTTGACATTTTGATTGGAGACCTGTGTGCTTTTCAGGTGCTATTAAGGGGAAAATGATTTACACACAAAAAGACAAGAGGTAAAATTTTTAAAGAATGGCAATGAACTCTCTTTTTGAAAAGCTGATATATACACACAGAGTCCTCCTTGCAAAAAACGTCCCCCTCAATATGCGAGTCTTTCTGAGCTTTAAAATAATTCATCTTTTTTCTTGTTTGTCTCAGTTTCCCCCCCCTTTTGCTCTCACTTGACAGCTGTACCTGATTTATCAGATCTAACATGTTAGTGAAATATTTGCCATTGGATTCTTGTATTCCGGAAGCCAATTTCATTTATTAATGTGTGAGGGGTCACAATCATCTTGAATTCAATTTTGAACTCTAATGCTGAAGTTATCAAGATCTGATTCCATTCCAAGTTTAGGAAATTTCATCCTGAGGCACACAAAAACTATTTTACCCTCAAGCATCCAAAAAACATATAAAGAAGCATCGTATTGCTTTCTTGACACTCTGAACCAGGTTTTATTTAAAGGTTGCATCTTCATAGGAAAACTGGGAACAAGGGTTGCAGGATGACATCTTTGTCACTTAAAAAAAAAATACACACTGCCATCTAAGCATTGAGCTTTTTCTTGATTTTTACAGGTTATTTCATGCTGAAATTATGCCTATTTGCATGGATAGTCATTCTTTAAAACTAGCCACAGATGCAGTCCTAGGGAGCACGTAGATGTTTTTACAGGTGAACCGAGAGAGATGGGAGCTCTTCCAAACACTCTGCACGCTGCCTTTGGCAATAGACCCTGTTATTGTGAAGATGTGCTCTGTTAAGCAAACGTGAAGTTTAATATTAGATAAATCTCGTGTGAAAAAAAATTTTTTTTCGTTTTCTTCTTAAAACATCCATTGTAAGCAAGGAGATGTGACATCTTAACGTTTAGACAGAATTGGGGGTTAGCCATCACTGGTTAACACCACAAAATATGTCAAGTGCCTTTTATAAAATGCAAGGAAGGATATTCTTTTTTTATATTGTGTTCCCAAGAAACAATGGAAGTTCATATGCAGAGACAGTATTTCCCTTTCTCACATAGTTAATTGACGTTATCTTCTTTCTCCTTTATGTATCTCCTTTCAGTCTTTTTTTTTCTGTGTCTTTTTGTTCAATGTTTTAATTTGGCATAAGAAATAAGATTCACAAGTGGTGTATGTTAAAGAGTTTCTTCAGGCATTTGAAGTATTATTTTGGCAGATGATAGGAAAAAAAAAAAAAACTAGTACTGATGATGTATTTATCCTTGCCTAACTCAATTTATTGTTCCACATATGGATTTCTAAAATGTGATAATGTCCTTCTTTTGCACTGAGTCCAACTTTAAAATTTAAGTCATCAAAAAGACAAGATGAAAATTTATAAATATTCTCATACTTACATTAAAATCCAGCAACAGACACCATCTTCAGATGTGATTTTTAGTATTAAAAAAAGCGCATATCTGTGCTAAATAAGCAGACTTGTAAAATGAGTATTTGTGCATTTATTTCCATGTTAAATTGACCATTTGTGTTGGAAAGATGCTGATGGGAGTGTTCTCTTCCCCATTTCACATATGACAAAAATATTTTAAAATTCAGTAATAAAGGATGTATGTGAAATATTTGCATTTTTTAGACTCATTTCCCCTTAATAGCATTAAAGCCACAATAATTCTATTGCAGAAATGGAATTTTTCATTCAGATTTCATGCATCCTCAAAATATAACCTTATTTCTTAAGTATGGACCACTTTTATCTGCTTTTGTAATATGAATCTCAGTGCCCAAAATTTAATCAATTGGTTGTCAGAGGCTGTGTTCTTATAATCTACTGTTTCTTCTGAAGATAAACAGTATCATTTTAGGCATTTGTGAAAGAGAATCATATTACTGGTGCTTAAGCAGTTTTTGCTTTTTTTTTTTTTTTTAATCTTAATCCATCTTAAACCAGTGGAGCAGAAATATTTAAAAATGTTTCATTTCAAGCAGAGTGCATAATAAATTGCAATAATTGTAATGTGCCATAAATCCCAGAGCCTATGCATTTTGCATTTGATTCAGGATTGAGGTCAGGAAATTTGGAGAAATTTAAAGAAAATGATTCATCAGTCCTTTTGTTCTGTTGGCCAGGGTCCCGGGATTCTTGAGCTGTGCCCAGCTGACGAGCTTTTGAAGATGGCACAATAACTGTCCAGTGATGCCTGACCATGACAGCACAGCCCTCTTAAGCCGGCAAACCAAGAGGAGAAGAGTTGACATTGGAGTGAAAAGGACGGTAGGGACAGCATCTGCATTTTTCGCTAAGGCAAGAGCCACGTTTTTTAGTGCCATGAATCCCCAAGGTTCCGAGCAGGATGTTGAGTATTCAGTGGTGCAGCATGCAGATGGGGAGAAGTCAAACGTACTCCGCAAGCTGCTGAAGAGGGCGAACTCGTATGAAGATGCCATGATGCCTTTTCCAGGAGCAACTATAATTTCCCAGCTGTTGAAAAATAACATGAACAAAAATGGTGGCACGGAGCCCAGTTTCCAAGCCAGCGGTCTCTCTAGTACAGGCTCCGAAGTACATCAGGAGGATATATGCAGCAACTCTTCAAGAGACAGCCCCCCAGAGTGTCTTTCCCCTTTTGGCAGGCCTACTATGAGCCAGTTTGATATGGATCGCTTATGTGACGAGCACCTGAGAGCAAAGCGCGCCCGGGTTGAGAATATAATCCGGGGTATGAGCCATTCCCCCAGTGTGGCATTACGGGGCAATGAAAATGAAAGAGAGATGGCCCCACAGTCTGTGAGTCCCCGAGAAAGTTACCGAGAAAACAAACGCAAGCAGAAGCTGCCCCAGCAGCAGCAGCAGAGTTTCCAGCAGCTGGTTTCAGCCCGCAAAGAACAGAAGCGAGAGGAGCGCCGACAGCTGAAGCAGCAGCTGGAGGACATGCAGAAACAGCTGCGCCAGCTGCAGGAAAAGTTCTACCAAATCTATGACAGCACCGATTCTGAAAATGATGAAGATGGTAACCTGTCTGAAGACAGCATGCGCTCCGAGATCCTGGAGGCCAGGGCCCAGGACTCGGTGGGGAGGTCAGACAATGAGATGTGCGAGCTGGACCCGGGGCAGTTCATCGACCGAGCCCGGGCCCTGATCCGGGAGCAGGAAATGGCCGAAAACAAGCCCAAGCGAGAAGGCAGCCACAAAGAACGAGACCCCGGGCCCAACTCCCTGCAGCCTGAAGGCAAACACTTGGCCGAGACCTTGAAACAGGAACTGAACACTGCCATGTCGCAGGTGGTGGACACGGTGGTCAAAGTCTTCTCGGCCAAACCCTCCCGCCAAGTTCCTCAGGTCTTCCCACCGCTGCAGATCCCCCAGGCCAGGTTTGCAGTCAACGGGGAGAACCACAACTTCCACACCGCCAACCAGCGCCTGCAGTGCTTTGGCGATGTCATCATTCCGAATCCCCTGGACACCTTTGGCAACGTGCAGATGCCGGGTTCCACAGACCAGACGGAAGCCCTGCCCCTGGTGGTCCGCAAAAACTCCTCGGACCAGTCTGCCTCCGGCCCCCCCGCCGGCGGCCACCACCAGCCCCTGCACCAGTCGCCCCTGTCGGCCACCGCGGGCTTCACCACGTCCACCTTCCGCCACCCCTTCCCCCTCCCCTTGATGGCCTACCCGTTTCAGAGTCCAATAGGTGCTCCCACCGGCTCCTTCTCGGGGAAAGACCGAGCCTCTCCTGAATCCTTAGACTTAACTAGGGAGACCACGAGTCTGAGGACCAAGATGTCGTCCCACCACCTGAGCCACCACCCCTGTTCACCAGCACACCCACCCAGCACCGCGGAAGGGCTCTCCTTGTCTCTCATCAAATCCGAGTGTGGCGATCTTCAAGACATGTCTGAGATCTCACCGTATTCGGGAAGTGCAATATCCTTTCATTTGCACCCCACCCCCACCCCAGCCCAAGGAGAAAACAAACCGAAAGCCAAAAGTCTTCCCCCAAGGTCAGGTTTACCCAGGGTTTTAGAGTCATGTAGATTCCTGTCTTCTCCAGTCTGCCCTCTTGTTCGGAGGCATAGGCTTTTATCAACACGTGCGTGGGGCTTCTGGTTGCACAAAAGCTTTACAGGAAACCAACATCCCTGCAACTTTCACAAGTTGTTGATTGCTCCCAAGCGCTCCTATTTCATCTGTGCTTTTGCAGCAGTGTTTTTTTTTCTGCTGTTTCTTCCCGTATTATCTTCTTCTTCTTTTTCTCCCTCAAGAGTATTTTTAGAGGATGGGGGAGGGAGGAAATCTCAGTGTAATATTGCACTCATCAGATTTTAACACAGTAAGACTCATACTGGAGTAAAGTCAGTTTCGAGATCCCCAAGATTCCGTAAGAAGAATTCTCCCTTTAGCCATCTAGAAGGCTCCTGGTCTGTTTAAAGAAGGCCTGATTAAATCTTAGGAGGAACAGTTTGCTGGTGGGAGGCTGCAGTGGGAGAGGATGGATGTGGATGGGGAGTTAGATGCTCTCCTTATTCTTTAAGGGGGATTTTTTTTTTAAAGGAAATATACAGGTACTAATTTATTCAGACGACATCCGTCTCTCTCGTTCACCCAAGGTCTGTTCTTCGGGTCTGGTGCAGCTGCCTCTATGCATGATTAACCTCTGTTCAGCCATACACAGAAATCTTTTGTCCTAACATACACAAAGCAAATTATTTTGGAAAGCAAGAGAGCACAATTAAATATAAAACTCAGCTGTATTCAACTTTAAAAATGCCTCTTTTTAGGTCTCTTTTATATTTTGAACCTGACTTTTGAAATGCCAGTTACATTTTTTCATTAGACCTGTCCTGAACTCTAGTTATTTTTAACTCATGTTTTTTTGTTTTCTCTATAAATTGGTCCTTTCAGTAAATTTTTAAAAAATCGTGTGGTTGTTGATGTTTTGGGGGTGTAGAATAGTAGCATTTGGGGGCAAGTAGAGGCCTGTTTCTTTTATAAGAAATTGTCAGATGGATATAAAATTTAGCTATTAAGTTGGCTGTTGCTAACGTGAGGGTTTTGAGCAATCGTCTTGATGACTAGAGATTGGCATTTTCATATCTAAACCCACTCCAGAGGCTGCCATGTAAGGGCAAAGTCCCAGCTGTGGTAGAAATGTGTTTTCCTTGATATGAAAGTCATCTTTCCAGCCTATTCAAGATAGCAGCGAAGATTTTTGATAAGGTGAATGTGCGATACACATATAAGACCCACTTGGGCAGTTAAGCACAGAGTCTCTTTTTGTAGAGAGGAAGAAGAGGATAATGTCTGGAGGGAAAGATGTGAGGACTTAAGACGTAAACAGATGAGTCTTGGTTTGGTTGCTGATTTACAAATCTTAACTTTCAGAGATCTGAGGTTGAATCCACCAGTACTGAATCAAAGCTGTGCCAGGCACCATGTCATACACCTCATAAGCAGGCAACAAACATTGGTCAAATTGGAATATAGCTGTTGGTGATGAGAAAGGCAACAAACAAAGGCACAGGCATGAATTTTTTTTTTTTTTTTTACACCTTGCAGGAGAGCTTCTTCTGGGGCTCATACCAGGCTCATGTCCAGGGCCAGACCCCATTGCTCCTCGGAGATCTCTTACTTCATTTTGAAGCCAGTTGTAGTGATGGTGGGTTCTCTCTCTCCTCACTGTCTCTGTCTCACACACACACACACACACACACAGGAAAGGGACATGCCTATTTGGATGACTATTGAAGCCAGGTTTCAGTCCTATAAGGCCATACTTAACTCTAAAACTCAAGATGCTGGTTTCTGGTTGTTGTTTTTAAATAAGTTGAATCTTCTAAGAAAACCATCTTTGGATTGCTGAAAGTGTTGCTTTTGCTCCTGTCTCACCCTCTCTAAATCCCCTGAGGAATTCTGAGGATTTGAATAGGAAGAACTTCCTTTTCTTTCTATACATATCAAAGGCTTTAAAGAGAATTTAGTTGCTGCTTCTTCAAAGGAATGAATAACTTCTTTCTCTTATGGTAGAAGATTCTGCTCAACAGGGATGGTTTGGAAACACCTGTGTTCCTATGAAATACTAGTTGCTTACACCTGGAGTTATTTCTTGTGTGTCGCTAAATAGTTTTGGCGTCTTCCTGCAATTAATGATTACATTTCCTTCCTGCTGTCCTTCCAGCTTCTGTTTCTTTCTCTTTTCCCCTCCACAACCTCGCCCTGTTAACCATTTATCTCTTTGCTATATTGTTTCTCAGGAAAAAGATAGGTGAGTACCATTTTCTGGATTCTACACAGTTCTGAAGGCAGTGAGAACAGGAGTGTTTGTTGGGAGACTGGATGTCCTTTTCTCTCGTCTCTGACTGTGTGGCAATGAGTTCTTCCCTTGACTTTCTTGATGATGATGCCTAGGCAAAATTCTCAAGCTTTTAGTTCAAAGAAATCTCTAGGAATCACAGCAAGTGAGTGGACTTCAATTTAGGTAGACAAGGCCATATCTGAACCTGTTATGCAGTTATTCTTTGAAAAGCTCAATCGAAATGAGGAGAAATGGGATGAAATGGTATCTTCATGATTTCCATTATTGCTTTTCTCTTTAGTTCATGGCTTTCCAAACTGTAACAGATAATTGAATACTTAGGGAACGATTCTTTCCCACCCCAAAGGCATCATCTGTTTCTTTGAACAAAGGAGCCAAGATAAGAACTATCAAGGACACCAGCTTATCAGATAAATCCATTCCAAGTCCCGCACATAAAGGGTATATGTTCTATATCATGGAATGCACTACCTTGGTATCTTTTCTGATAGAAGGGCAATAGTGAATGTGTGCATGGTAAACTGAATGTCAGTGCACCTGCCCCAAAAGCTCATGTCTTGGATATAAAAATTTGTTCAGTGTCTTTGCAAATGAATCTGTTTAATCAAATATTAAGTTTTATTCAAATTCCAAAAGAAACAGCCAGCCAATTGTTTTTCCTCCTGATGTTCCTTGTCATGCATCCTCTTTGCATCTCAAGAAAAATAGCCTTGTTCGGGCCTCAAACATTTGCATGCAGCCAAGTAAAGCACAAGAGCCATGTTCCAGGCGCGGTTAAGACATGCAGGTGAAGAAACTGAGCCTCTGCACCCCAGCAGCCAGCTTTCCCTGGTGGGCTTTTAGGGGGAATGTTAAAAAATACTTGAGGTTCAAAAAGAAAAATGGCTTGATGATTTGAAGCTAAAAATCCACCCAGAAGACCTGAATTCAAAGTGAATTTCTAAAATATGAATGAATCCATAGAAGTTGATTTTTTACTATTTTGGAAGTCATGTGGGGCCACAGGAGTTAGTTATGTTAGGTGTATTATCTGTAGGGAAACATGACTATTAAAGACTGGAACACCCTGGGTTCCTCTCTTCTCCCTCCCTCTGATTATGAAGTAAGTACATTAAAAAAAAAATTCCGTAAACTACACATCCCATTGATTATGTTAAACTTCTGGTGGAGCCACAACTGGCTCTGTCTCTTTATGACATGTGAGAATTTAGATCTTTTCTGCCCATTTAAGGTGTCTAAGGGGAAAAGTCTCTTAGAAACATAGCAAATCAGAGCTTAAGGAGAAAGCTAAAATCCTCCAGATTTTAAAAACGTTTGAGAATTAGTACTCCCGGTCTATTTGGTTGGCCCTGCAGCACGTAAAATCTCTAGGCACGATTCAGGATTCAGTTGGGGAAAGAAAGAATTTTCTTCCTGCAGGCTTCACAACCTCTTATCCTCCCATTTGCCTTTTTGCTGCCTCCACTGCTCCTCCTGCGGCTGTTGTTTAGGTGAGGTTGTACCCTGCTTGGTAAACAGACAACACTTACATTCTCAGGTTGTTTGAACACCGTTTTAGGTTCAGCTGCAGTCCCCTACTTCTCTGATCTTTTATATTCCCCAGCAGATGTCTTTCATTAATTTATGGATTTATCATCTTTTCTTCTTTTTTTTTCTTTTTCTTTTCTTTTCCTTTTTTTTTTTTTTTTTTACACCTGGCAGCTGTCTCAAGTTTCAGCAGTTATTGTCTATTTTGCATTATACATAGAATTGAATGTCATCTGTCTTCACAAAGCTATGGCTAAGAGAATTGAGGCAAAGCCACATGAGCTGCCGGGACAGATCTTGTTTGCGCTCCATCCCCCCTCACCCCACCCCCCCTTTACCTCCTTAATATTTATTTGTGCTCATTTTCTTTCCTGGCCTTGAATGGAGCTTAGCTCGTGTTCAGTACAGCTGTATGTTTACTGAATCTATTCCATCATGAGTCATTGTGCGTGTGTAAGTATCCTGGAAACAGCTAGTGCTTTCTTGGAAGAACAGTTGCTTTTCAGCACAAGCACTTAAAAGGGAAATTAACCAATTGGTCAGTTCAGATTTATTTTGAGGAGGAAAAGAAAGGATTATCTAACTGTTGGCTTTTAAATCTTTCATTAGCTATTTTTAATAGTTTATTAGAAACATATATTTTATGGGAATTTTATCTTCATTACATGATGAGCAAGATATAAAGATGCATTCTGTGTTCTGTTGCCACTGATCAATTCCAAGTATTTCCAACAGGAAGCATTTTAAAAAAAAAAAAAAAAAAAAAAGGACTTGAGAAATTCAAATTAGGATGATTTTGTCATGAAATAAAAAGCCTCTAAATTCCAATCAAAAGAAGATGGATACTTTGCTCTTTTGTTTTTTTTTTTTTTTAATAAAAATGATGAAAACATCTTAGCATAATTTAAAGACATTGAAAGCTCCAGGAAGTTTTGGTGGCTCAAGAAATCTCTGAAAGCCACAGCAAAGCAGTTTGATTTGTATGAGACCAAATTTGAAAAGATTTGGGACTTTTCCCCGCTAATAATTAAATGTACCAAGTTGTTTGAATGTAGCCGGTCTGAAAGAACAGATTAGAACCCAGATCTGAGCATGTTTGTTGAAGTTTGGACTTGCCTAAAACTCTTATCACGAGGCAATAGGAGACAGCTTGCAACTATTATTTCACTTATCCATTTGGACAGATGGTCCTGAAGTGTGCCGGGCTCCTTTAGTCCCCTCTCTCGGTCTAATGGAGGTTACTGGAGGGCCTTTCAGCTCTTTCCTTGGCACAAGAAGTATGTCAGTCATAAATTATCGTCTTTGTAATCATTAAGGATCTCAAACAAAAACACAAGTTCAGTTAAGCTGCTTTGGCTTACAGATCTCACATCAAAATTTCTTTCTTCAGTGTTTAGTGTTTATTTTCAGTGGAAACAAAAGGCATTAACTTTTCAATTCGCAGACCAAGGTGATCTTTTTCAAATTGCATGATACTAAGGGGAATGCTAATTGATCAAATTCTCGGCATTATATTTGGTTAAGCCCCCTGTTATACGTAGACAAGAGCTTATCAATATTAATTCGATTACGCTTCTCTAGGAACTTCCAGGTTTCCCTCTCTGTTCCTGAGGTTGGTCACGCTGCACTTGATGGAGGTCATTTAGAAACCTTTACCTTTCTTAAATATCTGTGTTTATTTGTCCTTGCTTCCTGTGGTGTGAAATGGTTGTGGAGCGTGTTAGCCAAGCATGTGTGTGCTTGTGCGTGTGTGCATACAACCACACGTGCACATTTTCTTTTCTTCTTTTTCCCTATTTATTTATTTTTTTTCCCAGACTCTTTTAAGAGAAAATCCTTAGAGAAGCTTCTAGGAAGGACCCTTAATTGACCTTGTGGGGGACCACATTGATTTTCTCCACGTGCGTCTTCATTTCTGATAAATTATAAAGCCATTAATTTGCTGAGGAAATGGCAGGGCCAGGCTGCGGCACAGATGTGACCAGAGCCATCCCCGCTCCGAGTGTGCTGAGGAGTGCCAAGAATCTGGGGGAGAATCAGGAAGCCGGGATTGTTATGGTTAGCCTCACATTCTCTTGGGAACTGTTTTAGTTGCTGCTGTTTACAGATCTAAAAGGTAATGATGTTTCCAGATAAATAGGCCTTCTTATTTTGGGTAAGTGGCCATTTATTGATCTGCTAACCCACATTTATTGATTTGTTAGCCCCAACCACTGTGCCACTCTCCAAGGAGTTAACTATAAATCCAGGAGAGGCAAATTGTGTCTGGTTTTGGATCCTCGCTTTAACAAAAGCGACACCCCCTCCCTGTTCTCTCAGTGCCCAAACTACCCCTCCCAAGTTTTAGCTATTATTGAAAAGGAAACAATTAACAAGATATAATAATAAGATAGGAAGAAAGTGAGTCAAGATGCTCCCTTATATTAGCACTAAAAGGTAAAATGTGAAGCTTGCCTAACAGTGATCAAAATAATGCATTTTGTATTTTCACTTACATTAGTATAATAATTGGATGTCAACTGCAGAGAGCAAAGAGAAGAACAAACAGAACTGTAATGCAAAGAAGAAAAAAACTCTCATGATAAGAGTTGTGCATTACCTGTTGGGCGCATTTGTCTCCTTAGCAACAAGTGAACATATAGATAGCCTAAGGACCTCAAACGGGGAATAAATGTTTTGCCATCCTCACCAGGAAGTCACCAAGATCCCACAACTAAATCGTGCATCCTCACCATTATGTTTGGCAATTTCTGACCAGCAATGGTCATTCTGAGCCAGCAACAGCAAGTTAGTGATGGATTCCATGGCCAGAGTCGTTTATCTTCCAGAATTCCCATGGCTACTGGTTGGGCCTCCAGACTCCTGGCACGGGGGAGGGAGGGATGGTAGGTACTTGTGTTTCAAGAAATTATCTCCTTAACCAACTGCATCCTACATGCAGGAAGGATTGTCACCCAATCACTTGAAAAAAGCAAAGCTCATGTTCTTTTATACCCGTTATCCCAGCTCCAACATGCTGAAGACCTACTTCTCTGATGTAAAGGTAAGGATGTTTTTCAGTATTAATGTTTTCAATTTCTGTGCACGAGGTAGTCATTTGAACACTTGGAAGTTAATGGGGATGAGTGTGGGGCGGTTTGGTGAATACACCTGTGTTGTAATTGATTTAATGCACTTGTCCCTCGGTCCAAAGCTGTGCCAAGCACGGAGGCTCCTTGTGTACTAAGACCAAAGGACTGAGCGCACAGATTTTCCTTCTAGTCCCGGAAACTTCTCCTCTGTCTTTTTGTGTCTGAGTAACTCCTTGGAAGAAATTTCAGCTGGTCCTGGAGGGATGCGCTTTAGAGAATTTTTTTCCTTCCCCTTGGCCACAGTGAACTGTTTCTGTTTTTGTTTCTGATAGTTTCCCCATATTTGTGCTTCGGAAAGCAAACTCTAGCACCTCTTTCTCCCCCCTGTCGAAAGGAGCGTACATTGAAATTCTCTCTGCAGTAGCTGCTTAAAAACAAAAGTGATGATTGTCTCTTATTTACAACTTAATTTGTTGTTGATGTAGAGTACACTGAGCATAAGGAGAATGAATAAAGTGACAGATTCAGGACACATTATTCAAATGAGGATATGAAAGCTGTCGGCCTACAGCTGCAGCCTCCCTCATTCTACAGAATATGGGGACCTCCTGGTTCTGTGTGTGTGCGTGTGTGTGTGTGCACGCGCCCGCGTCTGTGTCTGTGTGGGGGTTTTAAGTAATTGTTTGCAACAACTTGATGTTGTGTTAATCATCTGTAACTTTTTAAAACAGAGATTGGGTTTTGATGATGGTAATGACACGCATGGTATCATTATCCAAGGAACTCGATAAACATTACATTAGCTGAGATTAGTTTATTAGGGCTGGGTACTCTTCCCCCCAACCCTCCCCTGCCCACCCGCCGTGTGTAAAGTTCTTATCTCTGCCATGGAGAAGCCATGATCTGCCAAAACGTACTGCCTTCTCCAATGCTCCCCTCTCTCTGCGGTGGGTTTTGTACCCGATGCCTGAGTTGCATCACTGGCCCCCTTTTGCAGGCTGACCCATTGCAGACTCTGCTTCACCCATGTTTTACTTGGCCTTGAAAGAAAAGTTCTGTTTTCCGTCCTGTTTGCTTTTGAATTGTGTAGCAACTTCAGCCTTTTATCTCTCTCCTTCCCTGGCCGAGCTCCTTAAGTGGAAGGCATGTTTCCTCCTCATTCCATGCCAGCAAACTGGGCAGCATGGGAAGGCAGAAACAGGCAGGATCTTGAACCGCTGGTTAAGCATCTTTAGGCAAAGAAAGGTCGAGGGCCACAGTGGGCTGGGATGGGGTTTGGACCTTGGTGGGGTACCATCGGAAGCTGACAGATTGAAGGGCTTTTGCCAATTGGCTGAGGAGCGACCAGTTTCTAGAGCTTAGTTCTTCCAGGAATCCTCCCAATACTTTAGTTCTAGGAGGGGAACATGGAGCACAGGGAGAAAATTGTTACTGTGTACATGTGTATATGTGTGTGTGTGTGTGTAGGTGTCCATGTTCCCTCCATCACTCCTCTTGGTACAGTGATCTGCAGTGTTGTGATATAATAAAACAGTGCTTTATGTTGTCTAGATAGCACCCTGCAGCCAGAAAAAGTCCAAAGAGCTTTACAAACTGCATACATAGGGATCAGTCACCTGTGATTGAAATGCAGCCACCTAGAGGGTGGGAATCAGCAGCCTTTCTGAGCCTGCAGTACTACTCAACAGGAGATGTAGATATTAATACTAGAAACATTCATGTTTTTGCCCATGTGTGGTATGGGGAAGGTGAAGGTTGGGGGAGACTGTTGATTTGTAGCTTTATAAATACCAGGCACTGTAAACCAACAAGAAATTGTTCCCATTCCTTTAGAATACATTTAGTCATTCAGCTTTGCAAATAATCACTCACTCTATGTAAATAACAATTAAATACCTGGATGACTATTTCATTTTCTAAAAAAGCACTAATATTCAGATTATAGATTCTATCCATTCTCTATCCATACTGGAAGAGAAGGCCGTTAGAGTGTATGTGAGCCTGGTTAACTCCCAATTATCTACTCTAATGGAGGGAAAGAGTAGGGCATGTAATGCAAAGCGGAAAATCACCAAAGGTCATTTCTCTTTTATTTTTGGAATGAATTATACATTTTTAACTTTCCTAATTGTGTTTTTTCTTTGGCTAGTAATAAATGAATTTGTATTCCCTGAGCTTACACTATTGATAGTGGAAAATCATGCCTAGAAAGGCCAGGCTAGTCCAGGAAAGGGGTTCCAGAAACTTTCTAGAAAACAATGGCAGAACATTCTTGGATTTCTTTAATATTAAGGAAAATTCAGAATTTGAATGTTGATGATGTATATACTCATGTGTATTATATATATATGTATGTATGTATGTATGTATTTAGTGTGTTTGTCTATGTATATACACACAACCTATCTTTATCTAGATACAGATATGTAAATGTGGATGCTTATTTGTAAGGCTGAAATAACTGTTTCTCTATATATAAATATATGATCCAAAATTTTATTTCAGTCCAGATTTAAGAAACCACAGAATTGGGAGATTCCTAGTTATTGCGGAAGAGGCCGTAGAGCTTTATCAGAAATGAAACCCCGCATCTTAGATCTTGAAAAGGACATATCCATGTGTCTCTGAACCAAGCACTGTTTGTCTCAATGACACATGTATGTACTTGTTTGTGGTCACATACATGAAGAGAAAATTTCTAATTCTAGCAAAATATCCCTTTCTAAATCATAAAGTCACTTTATTTCAAATAGTCATTAGAGGCTTGTTTTGCAAGTGAAAAACCAAGACACACAACACAAGTGGAAAATCTGTTGGTGAATAAGTTAGGGTGTAACTATTGATCTCAGACACAGTTGGGAGGCAGTGCTGGGCTGAGTGAATCTCCAGCCAGTGTCAGACAAGACCTGCCAAGACGATGCTTCCTCCCTTGTATCTGTCTTTGGAA